>NW_028122835.1:0-150029 GCF_965194805.1 Balaenoptera borealis | reverse complement strand
GCGGTGAATAGGGGTTTTGAGTCCAGATCACTGAGCAAGGAGTAGGTCTTGTCTATTACATATTGGGTTTATGGAACGGTCTCTGAGCTAATTTGAAACCCTTGTTTATGCATCACCCCACCTCACCTTTCCCGTTAAGCAGCCATAGTGTGTTTTCTAAACGTGTGACTCTGTTCTGTTTTGTAATTCAGTGCAAGGGTAGCGGTTTTTACATTCCCTCTATAAGTGATATCTTATGATAAGTGTCTTTTTCTGTGTGACTTATTTCACTTAGAATCGTCGTACCTAAATCCACTCATCATGCTGCTACTAGCCTTATGACGTTGATTTCATGGCTGAGTGATATTCCATTGTACAAAAGGACCACAACTTCTTTATCCATTTTTCTCTTTCCTGGGATATTTAAGGTGTAACGAAGTGGAGGTTCTTGTCAACAGAGCAGCCCTAAACTTTGGGGTGCCTGTGCCTTGCTGATTTTTAGTTTTCCCAATTTATACGCCATGAGTGGAAGTGCCCTATGCTGTCTAAGCTGAGTTTTTTCTATGTTTCAGGACACACCGTACACTTCTCCAGAGTGGCTGTTGGCAATTTACGTCACGCCCATCAGCGTAGCAAGTCTCCCGTTTCTCCATGGCCTGTCCTGCATTTCTGGTTTTGACACTTTATTCAGCATGGCCCTTTTGACCGATGGGAAGCGAGACTTCTTTGTAGCGCTGATTTGCCTTTCCAGGTTGCTTGGTTGGCCAAAAAGGGCGCATGCGTTTTTTCCTGAATATATTCAGGAAAAAACGCATGCGCCCTTTTTGGCCAAGGGCATCATTGTCGAGGTTTTGCCGCTTTTCCCGTGCTTTAAAGGCGATTCGAATCTACCTCCTGAAATCTGTTTCCTGCAATTCTGCCTTGCTTTCAAATCCTCTTCGTTGTCTTCCGTCAATATATTTGTGGACGAGAGTTATCATTTATAACTCTGCAGGTTTGTGAATTGCAGTGCCCCTGAGCTCCATTTTTCAACTCGCTTTCTTGGGAGCTGGCCGCAAAAGCGCAGGATTGCTTCAGGCCCTATTCTGGTCCCGGGCGGCAGGCTGAGCCTGTGGTTAATTCTTCTTCCTGATGGGAAAATAGAGCGACCTGTGCCTGTCCCTCACCTAGAGCTAGTGTCTCATTGGTTCCCCCTCTTCCCGTTCATCCTCAGGACAAATTGCAACCTGTACGGAACAGGAGGTTAAAGGTGCTGATTCTCCAAGGAGGGAGATTGCTAGTAAAGCGGCTGGAATGGCGAACCCGAGCACAAGGAGATGAGAAATGAGGTGCGTTTAGAAACCTTTCCCGATCACACGGTGTACCATCCTCTGGGATTCTCCTGCATGTTTTCGATGTAGGAAGATGCCCTTGAACCTGGAGATTTGGGACCCATGGGATGGGTACCACGCAGTATTACTCTAAAGGGTCTGCGTTTGCTCACCCAACCTCACCAAACCTCTCAGCCCCAAGAGTGTCCACCCTTATGCCTCAATCAGCTGTGGGTCTAGATATGGTCAATCCAGGTGGCATCACAGCCCTTGAACGAATTTTGTAAGAATTTCTCTCTCTTTCACTGTCTTTGTTTCACGGGTTTTTAAAAGTGATTGATTTTTATAAAGGGGTTTAGCTGCTTTTCACTGCTGTGTTTATGCCGCTTTACACCCACTTGACTCACTTACAGAGAGATATCAATACATAGGTTTTAAGATTCTTACTAGTCAGATATATTCTTGGGCGGTGAATAGGGGGTTTTGAGTCCAGATCACTGAGCAAGGAGTAGGTCTTGTCTATTACATATTGGGTTTATGGAACGGTCTCTGAGCTAATTTGAAACCCTTGTTTTATGCATCACCCCACCTCACCTTTCCCGTTAAGCAGCCATAGTGTGTTTTCTAAACGTGTGACTCTGTTCTGTTTTGTAATTCAGTGCAAGGGTAGCGGTTTTTACATTCCCTCTATAAGTGATATCTTATGATAAGTGTCTTTTTCTGTGTGACTTATTTCACTTAGAATCGTCGTACCTAAATCCACTCATCATGCTGCTACTAGCCTTATGACGTTGATTTCATGGCTGAGTGATATTCCATTGTACAAAAGGACCACAACTTCTTTATCCATTTTTCTCTTTCCTGGGATATTTAAGGTGTAACGAAGTGGAGGTTCTTGTCAACAGAGCAGCCCTAAACTTTGGGGTGCCTGTGCCTTGCTGATTTTTAGTTTTCCCAATTTATACGCCCATGAGTGGAAGTGCCCTATGCTGTCGAAGCTGAGTTTTTTCTATGTTTCAGGACACACCGTACACTTCTCCAGAGTGGCTGTTGGCAATTTACGTCACGCCCATCAGCGTAGCAAGTCTCCCGTTTCTCCATGGCCTTTCCTGCATTTCTGGTTTTGACACTTTATTCAGCATGGCCCTTTTGACCGATGGGAAGCGAGACTTCTTTGTAGCGCTGATTTGCCTTTCCAGGTTGCTTGGTTGGCCAAAAAGGGCGCATGCGTTTTTCCTGAATATATTCAGGAAAAAACGCATGCGCCCTTTTTGGCCAAGGGCATCATTGTCGAGGTTTTGCCGCTTTTCCCGTGCTTTAAAGGCGATTCGAATCTACCTCCTGAAATCTGTTTCCTGCAATTCTGCCTTGCTTTCAAATCCTCTTCGTTGTCTTCCGTCAATATATTTGTGGACGAGAGTTATCATTTATAACTCTGCAGGTTTGTGAATTGCAGTGCCCCTGAGCTCCATTTTTCAACTCGCTTTCTTGGGAGCTGGCCGCAAAAGCGCAGGATTGCTTCAGGCCCTATTCTGGTCCCGGGCGGCAGGCTGAGCCTGTGGTTAATTCTTCTTCCTGATGGGAAAATAGAGCGACCTGTGCCTGTCCCCTCACCTAGAGCTAGTGTCTCATTGGTTCCCCCTCTTCCCGTTCATCCTCAGGACAAATTGCAACCTGTACGGAACAGGAGGTTAAAGGTGCTGATTCTCCAAGGAGGGAGATTGCTAGTAAAGCGGCTGGAATGGCGAACCCGAGCACAAGGAGATGAGAAATGAGGTGCGTTTTAGAAACCTTTCCCGATCACACGGTGTACCATCCTCTGGGATTCTCCTGCATGTTTTCGATGTAGGAAGATGCCCTTGAACCTGGAGATTTGGGACCCATGGGATGGGTACCACGCAGTATTACTCTAAAGGGTCTGCGTTTGCTCACCCAACCTCACCAAACCTCTCAGCCCCAAGAGTGTCCACCCTTATGCCTCAATCAGCTGTGGGTCTAGATATGGTCAATCCAGGTGGCATCACAGCCCTTGAACGAATTTTGTAAGAATTTCTCTCTCTTTCACTGTCTTTGTTTCACGGGTTTTTAAAAGTGATTGATTTTTATAAAGGGGTTTAGCTGCTTTTCACTGCTGTGTTTATGCCGCTTTACACCCACTTGACTCACTTACAGAGAGATATCAATACATAGGTTTTAAGATTCTTACTAGTCAGATATATTCTTGGGCGGTGAATAGGGGGTTTTGAGTCCAGATCACTGAGCAAGGAGTAGGTCTTGTCTATTACATATTGGGTTTATGGAACGGTCTCTGAGCTAATTTGAAACCCTTGTTTTATGCATCACCCCACCTCACCTTTCCCGTTTAAGCAGCCATAGTGTGTTTTCTAAACGTGTGACTCTGTTCTGTTTTGTAATTCAGTGCAAGGGTAGCGGTTTTTTACATTCCCTCTATAAGTGATATCTTATGATAAGTGTCTTTTTCTGTGTGACTTATTTCACTTAGAATCGTCGTACCTAAATCCACTCATCATGCTGCTACTAGCCTTATGACGTTGATTTCATGGCTGAGTGATATTCCATTGTACAAAAGGACCACAACTTCTTTATCCATTTTTCTCTTTCCTGGGATATTTAAGGTGTAACGAAGTGGAGGTTCTTGTCAACAGAGCAGCCCTAAACTTTGGGGTGCCTGTGCCTTGCTGATTTTTAGTTTCCCAATTTATACGCCCATGAGTGGAAGTGCCCTATGCTGTCGAAGCTGAGTTTTTTTCTATGTTTCAGGACACACCGTACACTTCTCCAGAGTGGCTGTTGGCAATTTACGTCACGCCCATCAGCGTAGCAAGTCTCCCGTTTCTCCATGGCCTTTCCTGCATTTCTGGTTTTGACACTTTATTCAGCATGGCCCTTTTGACCGATGGGAAGCGAGACTTCTTTGTAGCGCTGATTTGCCTTTCCAGGTTGCTTGGTTGGCCAAAAAGGGCGCATGCGTTTTTTCCTGAATATATTCAGGAAAAAACGCATGCGCCCTTTTTGGCCAAGGGCATCATTGTCGAGGTTTTGCCGCTTTTCCCGTGCTTTAAAGGCGATTCGAATCTACCTCCTGAAATCTGTTTCCTGCAATTCTGCCTTGCTTTCAAATCCTCTTCGTTGTCTTCCGTCAATATATTTGTGGACGAGAGTTATCATTTATAACTCTGCAGGTTTGTGAATTGCAGTGCCCCTGAGCTCCATTTTTCAACTCGCTTTCTTGGGAGCTGGCCGCAAAAGCGCAGGATTGCTTCAGGCCCTATTCTGGTCCCGGGCGGCAGGCTGAGCCTGTGGTTAATTCTTCTTCCTGATGGGAAAATAGAGCGACCTGTGCCTGTCCCCTCACCTAGAGCTAGTGTCTCATTGGTTCCCCCTCTTCCCGTTCATCCTCAGGACAAATTGCAACCTGTACGGAACAGGAGGTTAAAGGTGCTGATTCTCCAAGGAGGGAGATTGCTAGTAAAGCGGCTGGAATGGCGAACCCGAGCACAAGGAGATGAGAAATGAGGTGCGTTTTAGAAACCTTTCCCGATCACACGGTGTACCATCCTCTGGGATTCTCCTGCATGTTTTCGATGTAGGAAGATGCCCTTGAACCTGGAGATTTGGGACCCATGGGATGGGTACCACGCAGTATTACTCTAAAGGGTCTGCGTTTGCTCACCCAACCTCACCAAACCTCTCAGCCCCAAGAGTGTCCACCCTTATGCCTCAATCAGCTGTGGGTCTAGATATGGTCAATCCAGGTGGCATCACAGCCCTTGAACGAATTTTGTAAGAATTTCTCTCTCTTTCACTGTCTTTGTTTCACGGGTTTTTAAAAGTGATTGATTTTTATAAAGGGGTTTAGCTGCTTTTCACTGCTGTGTTTATGCCGCTTTACACCCACTTGACTCACTTACAGAGAGATATCAATACATAGGTTTTAAGATTCTTACTAGTCAGATATATTCTTGGGCGGTGAATAGGGGTTTGAGTCCAGATCACTGAGCAAGGAGTAGGTCTTGTCTATTACATATTGGGTTTATGGAACGGTCTCTGAGCTAATTTGAAACCCTTGTTTTATGCATCACCCCACCTCACCTTTCCCGTTAAGCAGCCATAGTGTGTTTTCTAAACGTGTGACTCTGTTCTGTTTTGTAATTCAGTGCAAGGGTAGCGGTTTTTACATTCCCTCTATAAGTGATATCTTATGATAAGTGTCTTTTTCTGTGTGACTTATTTCACTTAGAATCGTCGTACCTAAATCCACTCATCATGCTGCTACTAGCCTTATGACGTTGATTTCATGGCTGAGTGATATTCCATTGTACAAAAGGACCACAACTTCTTTATCCATTTTTCTCTTTCCTGGGATATTTAAGGTGTAACGAAGTGGAGGTTCTTGTCAACAGAGCAGCCCTAAACTTTGGGGTGCCTGTGCCTTGCTGATTTTTAGTTTTCCCAATTTATACGCCCATGAGTGGAAGTGCCCTATGCTGTCGAAGCTGAGTTTTTTCTATGTTTCAGGACACACCGTACACTTCTCCAGAGTGGCTGTTGGCAATTTACGTCACGCCCATCAGCGTAGCAAGTCTCCCGTTTCTCCATGGCCTTTCCTGCATTTCTGGTTTTGACACTTTATTCAGCATGGCCCTTTTGACCGATGGGAAGCGAGACTTCTTTGTAGCGCTGATTTGCCTTTCCAGGTTGCTTGGTTGGCCAAAAAGGGCGCATGCGTTTTTTCCTGAATATATTCAGGAAAAAACGCATGCGCCCTTTTTGGCCAAGGGCATCATTGTCGAGGTTTTGCCGCTTTTCCCGTGCTTTAAAGGCGATTCGAATCTACCTCCTGAAATCTGTTTCCTGCAATTCTGCCTTGCTTTCAAATCCTCTTCGTTGTCTTCCGTCAATATATTTGTGGACGAGAGTTATCATTTATAACTCTGCAGGTTTGTGAATTGCAGTGCCCCTGAGCTCCATTTTTCAACTCGCTTTCTTGGGAGCTGGCCGCAAAAGCGCAGGATTGCTTCAGGCCCTATTCTGGTCCCGGGCGGCAGGCTGAGCCTGTGGTTAATTCTTCTTCCTGATGGGAAAATAGAGCGATCTGTGCCTGTCCCCTCACCTAGAGCTAGTGTCTCATTGGTTCCCCCTCTTCCCGTTCATCCTCAGGACAAATTGCAACCTGTACGGAACAGGAGGTTAAAGGTGCTGATTCTCCAAGGAGGGAGATTGCTAGTAAAGCGGCTGGAATGGCGAACCCGAGCACAAGGAGATGAGAAATGAGGTGCGTTTTAGAAACCTTTCCCGATCACACGGTGTACCATCCTCTGGGATTCTCCTGCATGTTTTCGATGTAGGAAGATGCCCTTGAACCTGGAGATTTGGGACCCATGGGATGGGTACCACGCAGTATTACTCTAAAGGGTCTGCGTTTGCTCACCCAACCTCACCAAACCTCTCAGCCCCAAGAGTGTCCACCCCTTATGCCTCAATCAGCTGTGGGTCTAGATATGGTCAATCCAGGTGGCATCACAGCCCTTGAACGAATTTTGTAAGAATTTCTCTCTCTTTCACTGTCTTTGTTTCACGGGTTTTTAAAAGTGATTGATTTTTATAAAGGGGTTTAGCTGCTTTTCACTGCTGTGTTTATGCCGCTTTACACCCACTTGACTCACTTACAGAGAGATATCAATACATAGGTTTTAAGATTCTTACTAGTCAGATATATTCTTGGGCGGTGAATAGGGGGTTTTGAGTCCAGATCACTGAGCAAGGAGTAGGTCTTGTCTATTACATATTGGGTTTATGGAACGGTCTCTGAGCTAATTTGAAACCCTTGTTTTATGCATCACCCCACCTCACCTTTCCCGTTAAGCAGCCATAGTGTGTTTTCTAAACGTGTGACTCTGTTCTGTTTTGTAATTCAGTGCAAGGGTAGCGGTTTTTACATTCCCTCTATAAGTGATATCTTATGATAAGTGTCTTTTTCTGTGTGACTTATTTCACTTAGAATCGTCGTACCTAAATCCACTCATCATGCTGCTACTAGCCTTATGACGTTGATTTCATGGCTGAGTGATATTCCATTGTACAAAAGGACCACAACTTCTTTATCCATTTTTCTCTTTCCTGGGATATTTAAGGTGTAACGAAGTGGAGGTTCTTGTCAACAGAGCAGCCCTAAACTTTGGGGTGCCTGTGCCTTGCTGATTTTTAGTTTTCCCAATTTATACGCCCATGAGTGGAAGTGCCCTATGCTGTCGAAGCTGAGTTTTTTCTATGTTTCAGGACACACCGTACACTTCTCCAGAGTGGCTGTTGGCAATTTACGTCACGCCCATCAGCGTAGCAAGTCTCCCGTTTCTCCATGGCCTTTCCTGCATTTCTGGTTTTGACACTTTATTCAGCATGGCCCTTTTGACCGATGGGAAGCGAGACTTCTTTGTAGCGCTGATTTGCCTTTCCAGGTTGCTTGGTTGGCCAAAAAGGGCGCATGCGTTTTTTCCTGAATATATTCAGGAAAAAACGCATGCGCCCTTTTTGGCCAAGGGCATCATTGTCGAGGTTTTGCCGCTTTTCCCGTGCTTTAAAGGCGATTCGAATCTACCTCCTGAAATCTGTTTCCTGCAATTCTGCCTTGCTTTCAAATCCTCTTCGTTGTCTTCCGTCAATATATTTGTGGACGAGAGTTATCATTTATAACTCTGCAGGTTTGTGAATTGCAGTGCCCCTGAGCTCCATTTTTCAACTCGCTTTCTTGGGAGCTGGCCGCAAAAGCGCAGGATTGCTTCAGGCCCTATTCTGGTCCCGGGCGGCAGGCTGAGCCTGTGGTTAATTCTTCTTCCTGATGGGAAAATAGAGCGATCTGTGCCTGTCCCCTCACCTAGAGCTAGTGTCTCATTGGTTCCCCCTCTTCCCGTTCATCCTCAGGACAAATTGCAACCTGTACGGAACAGGAGGTTAAAGGTGCTGATTCTCCAAGGAGGGAGATTGCTAGTAAAGCGGCTGGAATGGCGAACCCGAGCACAAGGAGATGAGAAATGAGGTGCGTTTTAGAAACCTTTCCCGATCACACGGTGTACCATCCTCTGGGATTCTCCTGCATGTTTTCGATGTAGGAAGATGCCCTTGAACCTGGAGATTTGGGACCCATGGGATGGGTACCACGCAGTATTACTCTAAAGGGTCTGCGTTTGCTCACCCAACCTCACCAAACCTCTCAGCCCCAAGAGTGTCCACCCTTATGCCTCAATCAGCTGTGGGTCTAGATATGGTCAATCCAGGTGGCATCACAGCCCTTGAACGAATTTTGTAAGAATTTCTCTCTCTTTCACTGTCTTTGTTTCACGGGTTTTTAAAAGTGATTGATTTTTATAAAGGGGTTTAGCTGCTTTTCACTGCTGTGTTTATGCCGCTTTACACCCACTTGACTCACTTACAGAGAGATATCAATACATAGGTTTTAAGATTCTTACTAGTCAGATATATTCTTGGGCGGTGAATAGGGGGTTTTGAGTCCAGATCACTGAGCAAGGAGTAGGTCTTGTCTATTACATATTGGGTTTATGGAACGGTCTCTGAGCTAATTTGAAACCCTTGTTTTATGCATCACCCCACCTCACCTTTCCCGTTAAGCAGCCATAGTGTGTTTTCTAAACGTGTGACTCTGTTCTGTTTTGTAATTCAGTGCAAGGGTAGCGGTTTTTACATTCCCTCTATAAGTGATATCTTATGATAAGTGTCTTTTTCTGTGTGACTTATTTCACTTAGAATCGTCGTACCTAAATCCACTCATCATGCTGCTACTAGCCTTATGACGTTGATTTCATGGCTGAGTGATATTCCATTGTACAAAAGGACCACAACTTCTTTATCCATTTTTCTCTTTCCTGGGATATTTAAGGTGTAACGAAGTGGAGGTTCTTGTCAACAGAGCAGCCCTAAACTTTGGGGTGCCTGTGCCTTGCTGATTTTTAGTTTTCCCAATTTATACGCCCATGAGTGGAAGTGCCCTATGCTGTCGAAGCTGAGTTTTTTCTATGTTTCAGGACACACCGTACACTTCTCCAGAGTGGCTGTTGGCAATTTACGTCACGCCCATCAGCGTAGCAAGTCTCCCGTTTCTCCATGGCCTTTCCTGCATTTCTGGTTTTGACACTTTATTCAGCATGGCCCTTTTGACCGATGGGAAGCGAGACTTCTTTGTAGCGCTGATTTGCCTTTCCAGGTTGCTTGGTTGGCCAAAAAGGGCGCATGCGTTTTTTCCTGAATATATTCAGGAAAAAACGCATGCGCCCTTTTTGGCCAAGGGCATCATTGTCGAGGTTTTGCCGCTTTTCCCGTGCTTTAAAGGCGATTCGAATCTACCTCCTGAAATCTGTTTCCTGCAATTCTGCCTTGCTTTCAAATCCTCTTCGTTGTCTTCCGTCAATATATTTGTGGACGAGAGTTATCATTTATAACTCTGCAGGTTTGTGAATTGCAGTGCCCCTGAGCTCCATTTTTCAACTCGCTTTCTTGGGAGCTGGCCGCAAAAGCGCAGGATTGCTTCAGGCCCTATTCTGGTCCCGGGCGGCAGGCTGAGCCTGTGGTTAATTCTTCTTCCTGATGGGAAAATAGAGCGATCTCTGCCTGTCCCCTCACCTAGAGCTAGTGTCTCATTGGTTCCCCCTCTTCCCGTTCATCCTCAGGACAAATTGCAACCTGTACGGAACAGGAGGTTAAAGGTGCTGATTCTCCAAGGAGGGAGATTGCTAGTAAAGCGGCTGGAATGGCGAACCCGAGCACAAGGAGATGAGAAATGAGGTGCGTTTTAGAAACCTTTCCCGATCACACGGTGTACCATCCTCTGGGATTCTCCTGCATGTTTTCGATGTAGGAAGATGCCCTTGAACCTGGAGATTTGGGACCCATGGGATGGGTACCACGCAGTATTACTCTAAAGGGTCTGCGTTTGCTCACCCAACCTCACCAAACCTCTCAGCCCCAAGAGTGTCCACCCTTATGCCTCAATCAGCTGTGGGTCTAGATATGGTCAATCCAGGTGGCATCACAGCCCTTGAACGAATTTTGTAAGAATTTCTCTCTCTTTCACTGTCTTTGTTTCACGGGTTTTTAAAAGTGATTGATTTTTATAAAGGGGTTTAGCTGCTTTTCACTGCTGTGTTTATGCCGCTTTACACCCACTTGACTCACTTACAGAGAGATATCAATACATAGGTTTTAAGATTCTTACTAGTCAGATATATTCTTGGGCGGTGAATAGGGGGTTTTGAGTCCAGATCACTGAGCAAGGAGTAGGTCTTGTCTATTACATATTGGGTTTATGGAACGGTCTCTGAGCTAATTTGAAACCCTTGTTTTATGCATCACCCCACCTCACCTTTCCCGTTAAGCAGCCATAGTGTGTTTTCTAAACGTGTGACTCTGTTCTGTTTTGTAATTCAGTGCAAGGGTAGCGGTTTTTACATTCCCTCTATAAGTGATATCTTATGATAAGTGTCTTTTTCTGTGTGACTTATTTCACTTAGAATCGTCGTACCTAAATCCACTCATCATGCTGCTACTAGCCTTATGACGTTGATTTCATGGCTGAGTGATATTCCATTGTACAAAAGGACCACAACTTCTTTATCCATTTTTCTCTTTCCTGGGATATTTAAGGTGTAACGAAGTGGAGGTTCTTGTCAACAGAGCAGCCCTAAACTTTGGGGTGCCTGTGCCTTGCTGATTTTTAGTTTTCCCAATTTATACGCCCATGAGTGGAAGTGCCCTATGCTGTCGAAGCTGAGTTTTTTCTATGTTTCAGGACACACCGTACACTTCTCCAGAGTGGCTGTTGGCAATTTACGTCACGCCCATCAGCGTAGCAAGTCTCCCGTTTCTCCATGGCCTGTCCTGCATTTCTGGTTTTGACACTTTATTCAGCATGGCCCTTTTGACCGATGGGAAGCGAGACTTCTTTGTAGCGCTGATTTGCCTTTCCAGGTTGCTTGGTTGGCCAAAAAGGGCGCATGCGTTTTTTCCTGAATATATTCAGGAAAAAACGCATGCGCCCTTTTTGGCCAAGGGCATCATTGTCGAGGTTTTGCCGCTTTTCCCGTGCTTTAAAGGCGATTCGAATCTACCTCCTGAAATCTGTTTCCTGCAATTCTGCCTTGCTTTCAAATCCTCTTCGTTGTCTTCCGTCAATATATTTGTGGACGAGAGTTATCATTTATAACTCTGCAGGTTTGTGAATTGCAGTGCCCCTGAGCTCCATTTTTCAACTCGCTTTCTTGGGAGCTGGCCGCAAAAGCGCAGGATTGCTTCAGGCCCTATTCTGGTCCCGGGCGGCAGGCTGAGCCTGTGGTTAATTCTTCTTCCTGATGGGAAAATAGAGCGATCTGTGCCTGTCCCCTCACCTAGAGCTAGTGTCTCATTGGTTCCCCCTCTTCCCGTTCATCCTCAGGACAAATTGCAACCTGTACGGAACAGGAGGTTAAAGGTGCTGATTCTCCAAGGAGGGAGATTGCTAGTAAAGCGGCTGGAATGGCGAACCCGAGCACAAGGAGATGAGAAATGAGGTGCGTTTTAGAAACCTTTCCCGATCACACGGTGTACCATCCTCTGGGATTCTCCTGCATGTTTTCGATGTAGGAAGATGCCCTTGAACCTGGAGATTTGGGACCCATGGGATGGGTACCACGCAGTATTACTCTAAAGGGTCTGCGTTTGCTCACCCAACCTCACCAAACCTCTCAGCCCCAAGAGTGTCCACCCTTATGCCTCAATCAGCTGTGGGTCTAGATATGGTCAATCCAGGTGGCATCACAGCCCTTGAACGAATTTTGTAAGAATTTCTCTCTCTTTCACTGTCTTTGTTTCACGGGTTTTTAAAAGTGATTGATTTTTATAAAGGGGTTTAGCTGCTTTTCACTGCTGTGTTTATGCCGCTTTACACCCACTTGACTCACTTACAGAGAGATATCAATACATAGGTTTTAAGATTCTTACTAGTCAGATATATTCTTGGGCGGTGAATAGGGGGTTTTGAGTCCAGATCACTGAGCAAGGAGTAGGTCTTGTCTATTACATATTGGGTTTATGGAACGGTCTCTGAGCTAATTTGAAACCCTTGTTTTATGCATCACCCCACCTCACCTTTCCCGTTAAGCAGCCATAGTGTGTTTTCTAAACGTGTGACTCTGTTCTGTTTTGTAATTCAGTGCAAGGGTAGCGGTTTTTACATTCCCTCTATAAGTGATATCTTATGATAAGTGTCTTTTTCTGTGTGACTTATTTCACTTAGAATCGTCGTACCTAAATCCACTCATCATGCTGCTACTAGCCTTATGACGTTGATTTCATGGCTGAGTGATATTCCATTGTACAAAAGGACCACAACTTCTTTATCCATTTTTCTCTTTCCTGGGATATTTAAGGTGTAACGAAGTGGAGGTTCTTGTCAACAGAGCAGCCCTAAACTTTGGGGTGCCTGTGCCTTGCTGATTTTTAGTTTTCCCAATTTATACGCCCATGAGTGGAAGTGCCCTATGCTGTCGAAGCTGAGTTTTTTCTATGTTTCAGGACACACCGTACACTTCTCCAGAGTGGCTGTTGGCAATTTACGTCACGCCCATCAGCGTAGCAAGTCTCCCGTTTCTCCATGGCCTTTCCTGCATTTCTGGTTTTGACACTTTATTCAGCATGGCCCTTTTGACCGATGGGAAGCGAGACTTCTTTGTAGCGCTGATTTGCCTTTCCAGGTTGCTTGGTTGGCCAAAAAGGGCGCATGCGTTTTTTCCTGAATATATTCAGGAAAAAACGCATGCGCCCTTTTTGGCCAAGGGCATCATTGTCGAGGTTTTGCCGCTTTTCCCGTGCTTTAAAGGCGATTCGAATCTACCTCCTGAAATCTGTTTCCTGCAATTCTGCCTTGCTTTCAAATCCTCTTCGTTGTCTTCCGTCAATATATTTGTGGACGAGAGTTATCATTTATAACTCTGCAGGTTTGTGAATTGCAGTGCCCCTGAGCTCCATTTTTCAACTCGCTTTCTTGGGAGCTGGCCGCAAAAGCGCAGGATTGCTTCAGGCCCTATTCTGGTCCCGGGCGGCAGGCTGAGCCTGTGGTTAATTCTTCTTCCTGATGGGAAAATAGAGCGATCTCTGCCTGTCCCCTCACCTAGAGCTAGTGTCTCATTGGTTCCCCCTCTTCCCGTTCATCCTCAGGACAAATTGCAACCTGTACGGAACAGGAGGTTAAAGGTGCTGATTCTCCAAGGAGGGAGATTGCTAGTAAAGCGGCTGGAATGGCGAACCCGAGCACAAGGAGATGAGAAATGAGGTGCGTTTTAGAAACCTTTCCCGATCACACGGTGTACCATCCTCTGGGATTCTCCTGCATGTTTTCGATGTAGGAAGATGCCCTTGAACCTGGAGATTTGGGACCCATGGGATGGGTACCACGCAGTATTACTCTAAAGGGTCTGCGTTTGCTCACCCAACCTCACCAAACCTCTCAGCCCCAAGAGTGTCCACCCTTATGCCTCAATCAGCTGTGGGTCTAGATATGGTCAATCCAGGTGGCATCACAGCCCTTGAACGAATTTTGTAAGAATTTCTCTCTCTTTCACTGTCTTTGTTTCACGGGTTTTTAAAAGTGATTGATTTTTATAAAGGGGTTTAGCTGCTTTTCACTGCTGTGTTTATGCCGCTTTACACCCACTTGACTCACTTACAGAGAGATATCAATACATAGGTTTTAAGATTCTTACTAGTCAGATATATTCTTGGGCGGTGAATAGGGGGTTTTGAGTCCAGATCACTGAGCAAGGAGTAGGTCTTGTCTATTACATATTGGGTTTATGGAACGGTCTCTGAGCTAATTTGAAACCCTTGTTTTATGCATCACCCCACCTCACCTTTCCCGTTAAGCAGCCATAGTGTGTTTTCTAAACGTGTGACTCTGTTCTGTTTTGTAATTCAGTGCAAGGGTAGCGGTTTTTACATTCCCTCTATAAGTGATATCTTATGATAAGTGTCTTTTTCTGTGTGACTTATTTCACTTAGAATCGTCGTACCTAAATCCACTCATCATGCTGCTACTAGCCTTATGACGTTGATTTCATGGCTGAGTGATATTCCATTGTACAAAAGGACCACAACTTCTTTATCCATTTTTCTCTTTCCTGGGATATTTAAGGTGTAACGAAGTGGAGGTTCTTGTCAACAGAGCAGCCCTAAACTTTGGGGTGCCTGTGCCTTGCTGATTTTTAGTTTTCCCAATTTATACGCCCATGAGTGGAAGTGCCCTATGCTGTCGAAGCTGAGTTTTTTCTATGTTTCAGGACACACCGTACACTTCTCCAGAGTGGCTGTTGGCAATTTACGTCACGCCCATCAGCGTAGCAAGTCTCCCGTTTCTCCATGGCCTGTCCTGCATTTCTGGTTTTGACACTTTATTCAGCATGGCCCTTTTGACCGATGGGAAGCGAGACTTCTTTGTAGCGCTGATTTGCCTTTCCAGGTTGCTTGGTTGGCCAAAAAGGGCGCATGCGTTTTTTCCTGAATATATTCAGGAAAAAACGCATGCGCCCTTTTTGGCCAAGGGCATCATTGTCGAGGTTTTGCCGCTTTTCCCGTGCTTTAAAGGCGATTCGAATCTACCTCCTGAAATCTGTTTCCTGCAATTCTGCCTTGCTTTCAAATCCTCTTCGTTGTCTTCCGTCAATATATTTGTGGACGAGAGTTATCATTTATAACTCTGCAGGTTTGTGAATTGCAGTGCCCCTGAGCTCCATTTTTCAACTCGCTTTCTTGGGAGCTGGCCGCAAAAGCGCAGGATTGCTTCAGGCCCTATTCTGGTCCCGGGCGGCAGGCTGAGCCTGTGGTTAATTCTTCTTCCTGATGGGAAAATAGAGCGATCTGTGCCTGTCCCCTCACCTAGAGCTAGTGTCTCATTGGTTCCCCCTCTTCCCGTTCATCCTCAGGACAAATTGCAACCTGTACGGAACAGGAGGTTAAAGGTGCTGATTCTCCAAGGAGGGAGATTGCTAGTAAAGCGGCTGGAATGGCGAACCCGAGCACAAGGAGATGAGAAATGAGGTGCGTTTTAGAAACCTTTCCCGATCACACGGTGTACCATCCTCTGGGATTCTCCTGCATGTTTTCGATGTAGGAAGATGCCCTTGAACCTGGAGATTTGGGACCCATGGGATGGGTACCACGCAGTATTACTCTAAAGGGTCTGCGTTTGCTCACCCAACCTCACCAAACCTCTCAGCCCCAAGAGTGTCCACCCTTATGCCTCAATCAGCTGTGGGTCTAGATATGGTCAATCCAGGTGGCATCACAGCCCTTGAACGAATTTTGTAAGAATTTCTCTCTCTTTCACTGTCTTTGTTTCACGGGTTTTTAAAAGTGATTGATTTTTATAAAGGGGTTTAGCTGCTTTTCACTGCTGTGTTTATGCCGCTTTACACCCACTTGACTCACTTACAGAGAGATATCAATACATAGGTTTTAAGATTCTTACTAGTCAGATATATTCTTGGGCGGTGAATAGGGGGTTTTGAGTCCAGATCACTGAGCAAGGAGTAGGTCTTGTCTATTACATATTGGGTTTATGGAACGGTCTCTGAGCTAATTTGAAACCCTTGTTTTATGCATCACCCCACCTCACCTTTCCCGTTAAGCAGCCATAGTGTGTTTTCTAAACGTGTGACTCTGTTCTGTTTTGTAATTCAGTGCAAGGGTAGCGGTTTTTACATTCCCTCTATAAGTGATATCTTATGATAAGTGTCTTTTTCTGTGTGACTTATTTCACTTAGAATCGTCGTACCTAAATCCACTCATCATGCTGCTACTAGCCTTATGACGTTGATTTCATGGCTGAGTGATATTCCATTGTACAAAAGGACCACAACTTCTTTATCCATTTTTCTCTTTCCTGGGATATTTAAGGTGTAACGAAGTGGAGGTTCTTGTCAACAGAGCAGCCCTAAACTTTGGGGTGCCTGTGCCTTGCTGATTTTTAGTTTTCCCAATTTATACGCCCATGAGTGGAAGTGCCCTATGCTGTCGAAGCTGAGTTTTTTCTATGTTTCAGGACACACCGTACACTTCTCCAGAGTGGCTGTTGGCAATTTACGTCACGCCCATCAGCGTAGCAAGTCTCCCGTTTCTCCATGGCCTTTCCTGCATTTCTGGTTTTGACACTTTATTCAGCATGGCCCTTTTGACCGATGGGAAGCGAGACTTCTTTGTAGCGCTGATTTGCCTTTCCAGGTTGCTTGGTTGGCCAAAAAGGGCGCATGCGTTTTTTCCTGAATATATTCAGGAAAAAACGCATGCGCCCTTTTTGGCCAAGGGCATCATTGTCGAGGTTTTGCCGCTTTTCCCGTGCTTTAAAGGCGATTCGAATCTACCTCCTGAAATCTGTTTCCTGCAATTCTGCCTTGCTTTCAAATCCTCTTCGTTGTCTTCCGTCAATATATTTGTGGACGAGAGTTATCATTTATAACTCTGCAGGTTTGTGAATTGCAGTGCCCCTGAGCTCCATTTTTCAACTCGCTTTCTTGGGAGCTGGCCGCAAAAGCGCAGGATTGCTTCAGGCCCTATTCTGGTCCCGGGCGGCAGGCTGAGCCTGTGGTTAATTCTTCTTCCTGATGGGAAAATAGAGTGATCTCTGCCTGTCCCCTCACCTAGAGCTAGTGTCTCATTGGTTCCCCCTCTTCCCGTTCATCCTCAGGACAAATTGCAACCTGTACGGAACAGGAGGTTAAAGGTGCTGATTCTCCAAGGAGGGAGATTGCTAGTAAAGCGGCTGGAATGGCGAACCCGAGCACAAGGAGATGAGAAATGAGGTGCGTTTTAGAAACCTTTCCCGATCACACGGTGTACCATCCTCTGGGATTCTCCTGCATGTTTTCGATGTAGGAAGATGCCCTTGAACCTGGAGATTTGGGACCCATGGGATGGGTACCACGCAGTATTACTCTAAAGGGTCTGCGTTTGCTCACCCAACCTCACCAAACCTCTCAGCCCCAAGAGTGTCCACCCTTATGCCTCAATCAGCTGTGGGTCTAGATATGGTCAATCCAGGTGGCATCACAGCCCTTGAACGAATTTTGTAAGAATTTCTCTCTCTTTCACTGTCTTTGTTTCACGGGTTTTTAAAAGTGATTGATTTTTATAAAGGGGTTTAGCTGCTTTTCACTGCTGTGTTTATGCCGCTTTACACCCACTTGACTCACTTACAGAGAGATATCAATACATAGGTTTTAAGATTCTTACTAGTCAGATATATTCTTGGGCGGTGAATAGGGGGTTTTGAGTCCAGATCACTGAGCAAGGAGTAGGTCTTGTCTATTACATATTGGGTTTATGGAACGGTCTCTGAGCTAATTTGAAACCCTTGTTTTATGCATCACCCCACCTCACCTTTCCCGTTAAGCAGCCATAGTGTGTTTTCTAAACGTGTGACTCTGTTCTGTTTTGTAATTCAGTGCAAGGGTAGCGGTTTTTACATTCCCTCTATAAGTGATATCTTATGATAAGTGTCTTTTTCTGTGTGACTTATTTCACTTAGAATCGTCGTACCTAAATCCACTCATCATGCTGCTACTAGCCTTATGACGTTGATTTCATGGCTGAGTGATATTCCATTGTACAAAAGGACCACAACTTCTTTATCCATTTTTCTCTTTCCTGGGATATTTAAGGTGTAACGAAGTGGAGGTTCTTGTCAACAGAGCAGCCCTAAACTTTGGGGTGCCTGTGCCTTGCTGATTTTTAGTTTTCCCAATTTATACGCCCATGAGTGGAAGTGCCCTATGCTGTCTAAGCTGAGTTTTTTCTATGTTTCAGGACACACCGTACACTTCTCCAGAGTGGCTGTTGGCAATTTACGTCACGCCCATCAGCGTAGCAAGTCTCCCGTTTCTCCATGGCCTTTCCTGCATTTCTGGTTTTGACACTTTATTCAGCATGGCCCTTTTGACCGATGGGAAGCGAGACTTCTTTGTAGCGCTGATTTGCCTTTCCAGGTTGCTTGGTTGGCCAAAAAGGGCGCATGCGTTTTTTCCTGAATATATTCAGGAAAAAACGCATGCGCCCTTTTTGGCCAAGGGCATCATTGTCGAGGTTTTGCCGCTTTTCCCGTGCTTTAAAGGCGATTCGAATCTACCTCCTGAAATCTGTTTCCTGCAATTCTGCCTTGCTTTCAAATCCTCTTCGTTGTCTTCCGTCAATATATTTGTGGACGAGAGTTATCATTTATAACTCTGCAGGTTTGTGAATTGCAGTGCCCCTGAGCTCCATTTTTCAACTCGCTTTCTTGGGAGCTGGCCGCAAAAGCGCAGGATTGCTTCAGGCCCTATTCTGGTCCCGGGCGGCAGGCTGAGCCTGTGGTTAATTCTTCTTCCTGATGGGAAAATAGAGTGATCTCTGCCTGTCCCCTCACCTAGAGCTAGTGTCTCATTGGTTCCCCCTCTTCCCGTTCATCCTCAGGACAAATTGCAACCTGTACGGAACAGGAGGTTAAAGGTGCTGATTCTCCAAGGAGGGAGATTGCTAGTAAAGCGGCTGGAATGGCGAACCCGAGCACAAGGAGATGAGAAATGAGGTGCGTTTTAGAAACCTTTCCCGATCACACGGTGTACCATCCTCTGGGATTCTCCTGCATGTTTTCGATGTAGGAAGATGCCCTTGAACCTGGAGATTTGGGACCCATGGGATGGGTACCACGCAGTATTACTCTAAAGGGTCTGCGTTTGCTCACCCAACCTCACCAAACCTCTCAGCCCCAAGAGTGTCCACCCTTATGCCTCAATCAGCTGTGGGTCTAGATATGGTCAATCCAGGTGGCATCACAGCCCTTGAACGAATTTTGTAAGAATTTCTCTCTCTTTCACTGTCTTTGTTTCACGGGTTTTTAAAAGTGATTGATTTTTATAAAGGGGTTTAGCTGCTTTTCACTGCTGTGTTTATGCCGCTTTACACCCACTTGACTCACTTACAGAGAGATATCAATACATAGGTTTTAAGATTCTTACTAGTCAGATATATTCTTGGGCGGTGAATAGGGGGTTTTGAGTCCAGATCACTGAGCAAGGAGTAGGTCTTGTCTATTACATATTGGGTTTATGGAACGGTCTCTGAGCTAATTTGAAACCCTTGTTTTATGCATCACCCCACCTCACCTTTCCCGTTAAGCAGCCATAGTGTGTTTTCTAAACGTGTGACTCTGTTCTGTTTTGTAATTCAGTGCAAGGGTAGCGGTTTTTACATTCCCTCTATAAGTGATATCTTATGATAAGTGTCTTTTTCTGTGTGACTTATTTCACTTAGAATCGTCGTACCTAAATCCACTCATCATGCTGCTACTAGCCTTATGACGTTGATTTCATGGCTGAGTGATATTCCATTGTACAAAAGGACCACAACTTCTTTATCCATTTTTCTCTTTCCTGGGATATTTAAGGTGTAACGAAGTGGAGGTTCTTGTCAACAGAGCAGCCCTAAACTTTGGGGTGCCTGTGCCTTGCTGATTTTTAGTTTTCCCAATTTATACGCCCATGAGTGGAAGTGCCCTATGCTGTCGAAGCTGAGTTTTTTCTATGTTTCAGGACACACCGTACACTTCTCCAGAGTGGCTGTTGGCAATTTACGTCACGCCCATCAGCGTAGCAAGTCTCCCGTTTCTCCATGGCCTTTCCTGCATTTCTGGTTTTGACACTTTATTCAGCATGGCCCTTTTGACCGATGGGAAGCGAGACTTCTTTGTAGCGCTGATTTGCCTTTCCAGGTTGCTTGGTTGGCCAAAAAGGGCGCATGCGTTTTTTCCTGAATATATTCAGGAAAAAACGCATGCGCCCTTTTTGGCCAAGGGCATCATTGTCGAGGTTTTGCCGCTTTTCCCGTGCTTTAAAGGCGATTCGAATCTACCTCCTGAAATCTGTTTCCTGCAATTCTGCCTTGCTTTCAAATCCTCTTCGTTGTCTTCCGTCAATATATTTGTGGACGAGAGTTATCATTTATAACTCTGCAGGTTTGTGAATTGCAGTGCCCATGAGCTCCATTTTTCAACTCGCTTTCTTGGGAGCTGGCCGCAAAAGCGCAGGATTGCTTCAGGCCCTATTCTGGTCCCGGGCGGCAGGCTGAGCCTGTGGTTAATTCTTCTTCCTGATGGGAAAATAGAGCGACCTGTGCCTGTCCCCTCACCTAGAGCTAGTGTCTCATTGGTTCCCCCTCTTCCCGTTCATCCTCAGGACAAATTGCAACCTGTACGGAACAGGAGGTTAAAGGTGCTGATTCTCCAAGGAGGGAGATTGCTAGTAAAGCGGCTGGAATGGCGAACCCGAGCACAAGGAGATGAGAAATGAGGTGCGTTTTAGAAACCTTTCCCGATCACACGGTGTACCATCCTCTGGGATTCTCATGCATGTTTTCGATGTAGGAAGATGCCCTTGAACCTGGAGATTTGGGACCCATGGGATGGGTACCACGCAGTATTACTCTAAAGGGTCTGCGTTTGCTCACCCAACCTCACCAAACCTCTCAGCCCCAAGAGTGTCCACCCTTATGCCTCAATCAGCTGTGGGTCTAGATATGGTCAATCCAGGTGGCATCACAGCCCTTGAACGAATTTTGTAAGAATTTCTCTCTCTTTCACTGTCTTTGTTTCACGGGTTTTTAAAAGTGATTGATTTTTATAAAGGGGTTTAGCTGCTTTTCACTGCTGTGTTTATGCCGCTTTACACCCACTTGACTCACTTACAGAGAGATATCAATACATAGGTTTTAAGATTCTTACTAGTCAGATATATTCTTGGGCGGTGAATAGGGGGTTTTGAGTCCAGATCACTGAGCAAGGAGTAGGTCTTGTCTATTACATATTGGGTTTATGGAACGGTCTCTGAGCTAATTTGAAACCCTTGTTTTATGCATCACCCCACCTCACCTTTCCCGTTAAGCAGCCATAGTGTGTTTTCTAAACGTGTGACTCTGTTCTGTTTTGTAATTCAGTGCAAGGGTAGCGGTTTTTACATTCCCTCTATAAGTGATATCTTATGATAAGTGTCTTTTTCTGTGTGACTTATTTCACTTAGAATCGTCGTACCTAAATCCACTCATCATGCTGCTACTAGCCTTATGACGTTGATTTCATGGCTGAGTGATATTCCATTGTACAAAAGGACCACAACTTCTTTATCCATTTTTCTCTTTCCTGGGATATTTAAGGTGTAACGAAGTGGAGGTTCTTGTCAACAGAGCAGCCCTAAACTTTGGGGTGCCTGTGCCTTGCTGATTTTTAGTTTTCCCAATTTATACGCCCATGAGTGGAAGTGCCCTATGCTGTCGAAGCTGAGTTTTTTCTATGTTTCAGGACACACCGTACACTTCTCCAGAGTGGCTGTTGGCAATTTACGTCACGCCCATCAGCGTAGCAAGTCTCCCGTTTCTCCATGGCCTTTCCTGCATTTCTGGTTTTGACACTTTATTCAGCATGGCCCTTTTGACCGATGGGAAGCGAGACTTCTTTGTAGCGCTGATTTGCCTTTCCAGGTTGCTTGGTTGGCCAAAAAGGGCGCATGCGTTTTTTCCTGAATATATTCAGGAAAAAACGCATGCGCCCTTTTTGGCCAAGGGCATCATTGTCGAGGTTTTGCCGCTTTTCCCGTGCTTTAAAGGCGATTCGAATCTACCTCCTGAAATCTGTTTCCTGCAATTCTGCCTTGCTTTCAAATCCTCTTCGTTGTCTTCCGTCAATATATTTGTGGACGAGAGTTATCATTTATAACTCTGCAGGTTTGTGAATTGCAGTGCCCCTGAGCTCCATTTTTCAACTCGCTTTCTTGGGAGCTGGCCGCAAAAGCGCAGGATTGCTTCAGGCCCTATTCTGGTCCCGGGCGGCAGGCTGAGCCTGTGGTTAATTCTTCTTCCTGATGGGAAAATAGAGCGACCTGTGCCTGTCCCCTCACCTAGAGCTAGTGTCTCATTGGTTCCCCCTCTTCCCGTTCATCCTCAGGACAAATTGCAACCTGTACGGAACAGGAGGTTAAAGGTGCTGATTCTCCAAGGAGGGAGATTGCTAGTAAAGCGGCTGGAATGGCGAACCCGAGCACAAGGAGATGAGAAATGAGGTGCGTTTTAGAAACCTTTCCCGATCACACGGTGTACCATCCTCTGGGATTCTCCTGCATGTTTTCGATGTAGGAAGATGCCCTTGAACCTGGAGATTTGGGACCCATGGGATGGGTACCACGCAGTATTACTCTAAAGGGTCTGCGTTTGCTCACCCAACCTCACCAAACCTCTCAGCCCCAAGAGTGTCCACCCTTATGCCTCAATCAGCTGTGGGTCTAGATATGGTCAATCCAGGTGGCATCACAGCCCTTGAACGAATTTTGTAAGAATTTCTCTCTCTTTCACTGTCTTTGTTTCACGGGTTTTTAAAAGTGATTGATTTTTATAAAGGGGTTTAGCTGCTTTTCACTGCTGTGTTTATGCCGCTTTACACCCACTTGACTCACTTACAGAGAGATATCAATACATAGGTTTTAAGATTCTTACTAGTCAGATATATTCTTGGGCGGTGAATAGGGGGTTTTGAGTCCAGATCACTGAGCAAGGAGTAGGTCTTGTCTATTACATATTGGGTTTATGGAACGGTCTCTGAGCTAATTTGAAACCCTTGTTTTATGCATCACCCCACCTCACCTTTCCCGTTAAGCAGCCATAGTGTGTTTTCTAAACGTGTGACTCTGTTCTGTTTTGTAATTCAGTGCAAGGGTAGCGGTTTTTACATTCCCTCTATAAGTGATATCTTATGATAAGTGTCTTTTTCTGTGTGACTTATTTCACTTAGAATCGTCGTACCTAAATCCACTCATCATGCTGCTACTAGCCTTATGACGTTGATTTCATGGCTGAGTGATATTCCATTGTACAAAAGGACCACAACTTCTTTATCCATTTTTCTCTTTCCTGGGATATTTAAGGTGTAACGAAGTGGAGGTTCTTGTCAACAGAGCAGCCCTAAACTTTGGGGTGCCTGTGCCTTGCTGATTTTTAGTTTTCCCAATTTATACGCCCATGAGTGGAAGTGCCCTATGCTGTCGAAGCTGAGTTTTTTCTATGTTTCAGGACACACCGTACACTTCTCCAGAGTGGCTGTTGGCAATTTACGTCACGCCCATCAGCGTAGCAAGTCTCCCGTTTCTCCATGGCCTTTCCTGCATTTCTGGTTTTGACACTTTATTCAGCATGGCCCTTTTGACCGATGGGAAGCGAGACTTCTTTGTAGCGCTGATTTGCCTTTCCAGGTTGCTTGGTTGGCCAAAAAGGGCGCATGCGTTTTTTCCTGAATATATTCAGGAAAAAACGCATGCGCCCTTTTTGGCCAAGGGCATCATTGTCGAGGTTTTGCCGCTTTTCCCGTGCTTTAAAGGCGATTCGAATCTACCTCCTGAAATCTGTTTCCTGCAATTCTGCCTTGCTTTCAAATCCTCTTCGTTGTCTTCCGTCAATATATTTGTGGACGAGAGTTATCATTTATAACTCTGCAGGTTTGTGAATTGCAGTGCCCCTGAGCTCCATTTTTCAACTCGCTTTCTTGGGAGCTGGCCGCAAAAGCGCAGGATTGCTTCAGGCCCTATTCTGGTCCCGGGCGGCAGGCTGAGCCTGTGGTTAATTCTTCTTCCTGATGGGAAAATAGAGCGACCTGTGCCTGTCCCCTCACCTAGAGCTAGTGTCTCATTGGTTCCCCCTCTTCCCGTTCATCCTCAGGACAAATTGCAACCTGTACGGAACAGGAGGTTAAAGGTGCTGATTCTCCAAGGAGGGAGATTGCTAGTAAAGCGGCTGGAATGGCGAACCCGAGCACAAGGAGATGAGAAATGAGGTGCGTTTTAGAAACCTTTCCCGATCACACGGTGTACCATCCTCTGGGATTCTCCTGCATGTTTTCGATGTAGGAAGATGCCCTTGAACCTGGAGATTTGGGACCCATGGGATGGGTACCACGCAGTATTACTCTAAAGGGTCTGCGTTTGCTCACCCAACCTCACCAAACCTCTCAGCCCCAAGAGTGTCCACCCTTATGCCTCAATCAGCTGTGGGTCTAGATATGGTCAATCCAGGTGGCATCACAGCCCTTGAACGAATTTTGTAAGAATTTCTCTCTCTTTCACTGTCTTTGTTTCACGGGTTTTTAAAAGTGATTGATTTTTATAAAGGGGTTTAGCTGCTTTTCACTGCTGTGTTTATGCCGCTTTACACCCACTTGACTCACTTACAGAGAGATATCAATACATAGGTTTTAAGATTCTTACTAGTCAGATATATTCTTGGGCGGTGAATAGGGGGTTTTGAGTCCAGATCACTGAGCAAGGAGTAGGTCTTGTCTATTACATATTGGGTTTATGGAACGGTCTCTGAGCTAATTTGAAACCCTTGTTTTATGCATCACCCCACCTCACCTTTCCCGTTAAGCAGCCATAGTGTGTTTTCTAAACGTGTGACTCTGTTCTGTTTTGTAATTCAGTGCAAGGGTAGCGGTTTTTACATTCCCTCTATAAGTGATATCTTATGATAAGTGTCTTTTTCTGTGTGACTTATTTCACTTAGAATCGTCGTACCTAAATCCACTCATCATGCTGCTACTAGCCTTATGACGTTGATTTCATGGCTGAGTGATATTCCATTGTACAAAAGGACCACAACTTCTTTATCCATTTTTCTCTTTCCTGGGATATTTAAGGTGTAACGAAGTGGAGGTTCTTGTCAACAGAGCAGCCCTAAACTTTGGGGTGCCTGTGCCTTGCTGATTTTTAGTTTTCCCAATTTATACGCCCATGAGTGGAAGTGCCCTATGCTGTCGAAGCTGAGTTTTTTCTATGTTTCAGGACACACCGTACACTTCTCCAGAGTGGCTGTTGGCAATTTACGTCACGCCCATCAGCGTAGCAAGTCTCCCGTTTCTCCATGGCCTTTCCTGCATTTCTGGTTTTGACACTTTATTCAGCATGGCCCTTTTGACCGATGGGAAGCGAGACTTCTTTGTAGCGCTGATTTGCCTTTCCAGGTTGCTTGGTTGGCCAAAAAGGGCGCATGCGTTTTTTCCTGAATATATTCAGGAAAAAACGCATGCGCCCTTTTTGGCCAAGGGCATCATTGTCGAGGTTTTGCCGCTTTTCCCGTGCTTTAAAGGCGATTCGAATCTACCTCCTGAAATCTGTTTCCTGCAATTCTGCCTTGCTTTCAAATCCTCTTCGTTGTCTTCCGTCAATATATTTGTGGACGAGAGTTATCATTTATAACTCTGCAGGTTTGTGAATTGCAGTGCCCCTGAGCTCCATTTTTCAACTCGCTTTCTTGGGAGCTGGCCGCAAAAGCGCAGGATTGCTTCAGGCCCTATTCTGGTCCCGGGCGGCAGGCTGAGCCTGTGGTTAATTCTTCTTCCTGATGGGAAAATAGAGCGACCTGTGCCTGTCCCCTCACCTAGAGCTAGTGTCTCATTGGTTCCCCCTCTTCCCGTTCATCCTCAGGACAAATTGCAACCTGTACGGAACAGGAGGTTAAAGGTGCTGATTCTCCAAGGAGGGAGATTGCTAGTAAAGCGGCTGGAATGGCGAACCCGAGCACAAGGAGATGAGAAATGAGGTGCGTTTTAGAAACCTTTCCCGATCACACGGTGTACCATCCTCTGGGATTCTCCTGCATGTTTTCGATGTAGGAAGATGCCCTTGAACCTGGAGATTTGGGACCCATGGGATGGGTACCACGCAGTATTACTCTAAAGGGTCTGCGTTTGCTCACCCAACCTCACCAAACCTCTCAGCCCCAAGAGTGTCCACCCTTATGCCTCAATCAGCTGTGGGTCTAGATATGGTCAATCCAGGTGGCATCACAGCCCTTGAACGAATTTTGTAAGAATTTCTCTCTCTTTCACTGTCTTTGTTTCACGGGTTTTTAAAAGTGATTGATTTTTATAAAGGGGTTTAGCTGCTTTTCACTGCTGTGTTTATGCCGCTTTACACCCACTTGACTCACTTACAGAGAGATATCAATACATAGGTTTTAAGATTCTTACTAGTCAGATATATTCTTGGGCGGTGAATAGGGGGTTTTGAGTCCAGATCACTGAGCAAGGAGTAGGTCTTGTCTATTACATATTGGGTTTATGGAACGGTCTCTGAGCTAATTTGAAACCCTTGTTTTATGCATCACCCCACCTCACCTTTCCCGTTAAGCAGCCATAGTGTGTTTTCTAAACGTGTGACTCTGTTCTGTTTTGTAATTCAGTGCAAGGGTAGCGGTTTTTACATTCCCTCTATAAGTGATATCTTATGATAAGTGTCTTTTTCTGTGTGACTTATTTCACTTAGAATCGTCGTACCTAAATCCACTCATCATGCTGCTACTAGCCTTATGACGTTGATTTCATGGCTGAGTGATATTCCATTGTACAAAAGGACCACAACTTCTTTATCCATTTTTCTCTTTCCTGGGATATTTAAGGTGTAACGAAGTGGAGGTTCTTGTCAACAGAGCAGCCCTAAACTTTGGGGTGCCTGTGCCTTGCTGATTTTTAGTTTTCCCAATTTATACGCCCATGAGTGGAAGTGCCCTATGCTGTCGAAGCTGAGTTTTTTCTATGTTTCAGGACACACCGTACACTTCTCCAGAGTGGCTGTTGGCAATTTACGTCACGCCCATCAGCGTAGCAAGTCTCCCGTTTCTCCATGGCCTTTCCTGCATTTCTGGTTTTGACACTTTATTCAGCATGGCCCTTTTGACCGATGGGAAGCGAGACTTCTTTGTAGCGCTGATTTGCCTTTCCAGGTTGCTTGGTTGGCCAAAAAGGGCGCATGCGTTTTTTCCTGAATATATTCAGGAAAAAACGCATGCGCCCTTTTTGGCCAAGGGCATCATTGTCGAGGTTTTGCCGCTTTTCCCGTGCTTTAAAGGCGATTCGAATCTACCTCCTGAAATCTGTTTCCTGCAATTCTGCCTTGCTTTCAAATCCTCTTCGTTGTCTTCCGTCAATATATTTGTGGACGAGAGTTATCATTTATAACTCTGCAGGTTTGTGAATTGCAGTGCCCCTGAGCTCCATTTTTCAACTCGCTTTCTTGGGAGCTGGCCGCAAAAGCGCAGGATTGCTTCAGGCCCTATTCTGGTCCCGGGCGGCAGGCTGAGCCTGTGGTTAATTCTTCTTCCTGATGGGAAAATAGAGCGATCTCTGCCTGTCCCCTCACCTAGAGCTAGTGTCTCATTGGTTCCCCCTCTTCCCGTTCATCCTCAGGACAAATTGCAACCTGTACGGAACAGGAGGTTAAAGGTGCTGATTCTCCAAGGAGGGAGATTGCTAGTAAAGCGGCTGGAATGGCGAACCCGAGCACAAGGAGATGAGAAATGAGGTGCGTTTTAGAAACCTTTCCCGATCACACGGTGTACCATCCTCTGGGATTCTCCTGCATGTTTTCGATGTAGGAAGATGCCCTTGAACCTGGAGATTTGGGACCCATGGGATGGGTACCACGCAGTATTACTCTAAAGGGTCTGCGTTTGCTCACCCAACCTCACCAAACCTCTCAGCCCCAAGAGTGTCCACCCTTATGCCTCAATCAGCTGTGGGTCTAGATATGGTCAATCCAGGTGGCATCACAGCCCTTGAACGAATTTTGTAAGAATTTCTCTCTCTTTCACTGTCTTTGTTTCACGGGTTTTTAAAAGTGATTGATTTTTATAAAGGGGTTTAGCTGCTTTTCACTGCTGTGTTTATGCCGCTTTACACCCACTTGACTCACTTACAGAGAGATATCAATACATAGGTTTTAAGATTCTTACTAGTCAGATATATTCTTGGGCGGTGAATAGGGGGTTTTGAGTCCAGATCACTGAGCAAGGAGTAGGTCTTGTCTATTACATATTGGGTTTATGGAACGGTCTCTGAGCTAATTTGAAACCCTTGTTTTATGCATCACCCCACCTCACCTTTCCCGTTAAGCAGCCATAGTGTGTTTTCTAAACGTGTGACTCTGTTCTGTTTTGTAATTCAGTGCAAGGGTAGCGGTTTTTACATTCCCTCTATAAGTGATATCTTATGATAAGTGTCTTTTTCTGTGTGACTTATTTCACTTAGAATCGTCGTACCTAAATCCACTCATCATGCTGCTACTAGCCTTATGACGTTGATTTCATGGCTGAGTGATATTCCATTGTACAAAAGGACCACAACTTCTTTATCCATTTTTCTCTTTCCTGGGATATTTAAGGTGTAACGAAGTGGAGGTTCTTGTCAACAGAGCAGCCCTAAACTTTGGGGTGCCTGTGCCTTGCTGATTTTTAGTTTTCCCAATTTATACGCCCATGAGTGGAAGTGCCCTATGCTGTCGAAGCTGAGTTTTTTCTATGTTTCAGGACACACCGTACACTTCTCCAGAGTGGCTGTTGGCAATTTACGTCACGCCCATCAGCGTAGCAAGTCTCCCGTTTCTCCATGGCCTTTCCTGCATTTCTGGTTTTGACACTTTATTCAGCATGGCCCTTTTGACCGATGGGAAGCGAGACTTCTTTGTAGCGCTGATTTGCCTTTCCAGGTTGCTTGGTTGGCCAAAAAGGGCGCATGCGTTTTTTCCTGAATATATTCAGGAAAAAACGCATGCGCCCTTTTTGGCCAAGGGCATCATTGTCGAGGTTTTGCCGCTTTTCCCGTGCTTTAAAGGCGATTCGAATCTACCTCCTGAAATCTGTTTCCTGCAATTCTGCCTTGCTTTCAAATCCTCTTCGTTGTCTTCCGTCAATATATTTGTGGACGAGAGTTATCATTTATAACTCTGCAGGTTTGTGAATTGCAGTGCCCCTGAGCTCCATTTTTCAACTCGCTTTCTTGGGAGCTGGCCGCAAAAGCGCAGGATTGCTTCAGGCCCTATTCTGGTCCCGGGCGGCAGGCTGAGCCTGTGGTTAATTCTTCTTCCTGATGGGAAAATAGAGCGATCTGTGCCTGTCCCCTCACCTAGAGCTAGTGTCTCATTGGTTCCCCCTCTTCCCGTTCATCCTCAGGACAAATTGCAACCTGTACGGAACAGGAGGTTAAAGGTGCTGATTCTCCAAGGAGGGAGATTGCTAGTAAAGCGGCTGGAATGGCGAACCCGAGCACAAGGAGATGAGAAATGAGGTGCGTTTTAGAAACCTTTCCCGATCACACGGTGTACCATCCTCTGGGATTCTCCTGCATGTTTTCGATGTAGGAAGATGCCCTTGAACCTGGAGATTTGGGACCCATGGGATGGGTACCACGCAGTATTACTCTAAAGGGTCTGCGTTTGCTCACCCAACCTCACCAAACCTCTCAGCCCCAAGAGTGTCCACCCTTATGCCTCAATCAGCTGTGGGTCTAGATATGGTCAATCCAGGTGGCATCACAGCCCTTGAACGAATTTTGTAAGAATTTCTCTCTCTTTCACTGTCTTTGTTTCACGGGTTTTTAAAAGTGATTGATTTTTATAAAGGGGTTTAGCTGCTTTTCACTGCTGTGTTTATGCCGCTTTACACCCACTTGACTCACTTACAGAGAGATATCAATACATAGGTTTTAAGATTCTTACTAGTCAGATATATTCTTGGGCGGTGAATAGGGGGTTTTGAGTCCAGATCACTGAGCAAGGAGTAGGTCTTGTCTATTACATATTGGGTTTATGGAACGGTCTCTGAGCTAATTTGAAACCCTTGTTTTATGCATCACCCCACCTCACCTTTCCCGTTAAGCAGCCATAGTGTGTTTTCTAAACGTGTGACTCTGTTCTGTTTTGTAATTCAGTGCAAGGGTAGCGGTTTTTACATTCCCTCTATAAGTGATATCTTATGATAAGTGTCTTTTTCTGTGTGACTTATTTCACTTAGAATCGTCGTACCTAAATCCACTCATCATGCTGCTACTAGCCTTATGACGTTGATTTCATGGCTGAGTGATATTCCATTGTACAAAAGGACCACAACTTCTTTATCCATTTTTCTCTTTCCTGGGATATTTAAGGTGTAACGAAGTGGAGGTTCTTGTCAACAGAGCAGCCCTAAACTTTGGGGTGCCTGTGCCTTGCTGATTTTTAGTTTTCCCAATTTATACGCCCATGAGTGGAAGTGCCCTATGCTGTCGAAGCTGAGTTTTTTCTATGTTTCAGGACACACCGTACACTTCTCCAGAGTGGCTGTTGGCAATTTACGTCACGCCCATCAGCGTAGCAAGTCTCCCGTTTCTCCATGGCCTTTCCTGCATTTCTGGTTTTGACACTTTATTCAGCATGGCCCTTTTGACCGATGGGAAGCGAGACTTCTTTGTAGCGCTGATTTGCCTTTCCAGGTTGCTTGGTTGGCCAAAAAGGGCGCATGCGTTTTTTCCTGAATATATTCAGGAAAAAACGCATGCGCCCTTTTTGGCCAAGGGCATCATTGTCGAGGTTTTGCCGCTTTTCCCGTGCTTTAAAGGCGATTCGAATCTACCTCCTGAAATCTGTTTCCTGCAATTCTGCCTTGCTTTCAAATCCTCTTCGTTGTCTTCCGTCAATATATTTGTGGACGAGAGTTATCATTTATAACTCTGCAGGTTTGTGAATTGCAGTGCCCCTGAGCTCCATTTTTCAACTCGCTTTCTTGGGAGCTGGCCGCAAAAGCGCAGGATTGCTTCAGGCCCTATTCTGGTCCCGGGCGGCAGGCTGAGCCTGTGGTTAATTCTTCTTCCTGATGGGAAAATAGAGCGACCTGTGCCTGTCCCCTCACCTAGAGCTAGTGTCTCATTGGTTCCCCCTCTTCCCGTTCATCCTCAGGACAAATTGCAACCTGTACGGAACAGGAGGTTAAAGGTGCTGATTCTCCAAGGAGGGAGATTGCTAGTAAAGCGGCTGGAATGGCGAACCCGAGCACAAGGAGATGAGAAATGAGGTGCGTTTTAGAAACCTTTCCCGATCACACGGTGTACCATCCTCTGGGATTCTCCTGCATGTTTTCGATGTAGGAAGATGCCCTTGAACCTGGAGATTTGGGACCCATGGGATGGGTACCACGCAGTATTACTCTAAAGGGTCTGCGTTTGCTCACCCAACCTCACCAAACCTCTCAGCCCCAAGAGTGTCCACCCTTATGCCTCAATCAGCTGTGGGTCTAGATATGGTCAATCCAGGTGGCATCACAGCCCTTGAACGAATTTTGTAAGAATTTCTCTCTCTTTCACTGTCTTTGTTTCACGGGTTTTTAAAAGTGATTGATTTTTATAAAGGGGTTTAGCTGCTTTTCACTGCTGTGTTTATGCCGCTTTACACCCACTTGACTCACTTACAGAGAGATATCAATACATAGGTTTTAAGATTCTTACTAGTCAGATATATTCTTGGGCGGTGAATAGGGGGTTTTGAGTCCAGATCACTGAGCAAGGAGTAGGTCTTGTCTATTACATATTGGGTTTATGGAACGGTCTCTGAGCTAATTTGAAACCCTTGTTTTATGCATCACCCCACCTCACCTTTCCCGTTAAGCAGCCATAGTGTGTTTTCTAAACGTGTGACTCTGTTCTGTTTTGTAATTCAGTGCAAGGGTAGCGGTTTTTACATTCCCTCTATAAGTGATATCTTATGATAAGTGTCTTTTTCTGTGTGACTTATTTCACTTAGAATCGTCGTACCTAAATCCACTCATCATGCTGCTACTAGCCTTATGACGTTGATTTCATGGCTGAGTGATATTCCATTGTACAAAAGGACCACAACTTCTTTATCCATTTTTCTCTTTCCTGGGATATTTAAGGTGTAACGAAGTGGAGGTTCTTGTCAACAGAGCAGCCCTAAACTTTGGGGTGCCTGTGCCTTGCTGATTTTTAGTTTTCCCAATTTATACGCCCATGAGTGGAAGTGCCCTATGCTGTCTAAGCTGAGTTTTTTCTATGTTTCAGGACACACCGTACACTTCTCCAGAGTGGCTGTTGGCAATTTACGTCACGCCCATCAGCGTAGCAAGTCTCCCGTTTCTCCATGGCCTTTCCTGCATTTCTGGTTTTGACACTTTATTCAGCATGGCCCTTTTGACCGATGGGAAGCGAGACTTCTTTGTAGCGCTGATTTGCCTTTCCAGGTTGCTTGGTTGGCCAAAAAGGGCGCATGCGTTTTTTCCTGAATATATTCAGGAAAAAACGCATGCGCCCTTTTTGGCCAAGGGCATCATTGTCGAGGTTTTGCCGCTTTTCCCGTGCTTTAAAGGCGATTCGAATCTACCTCCTGAAATCTGTTTCCTGCAATTCTGCCTTGCTTTCAAATCCTCTTCGTTGTCTTCCGTCAATATATTTGTGGACGAGAGTTATCATTTATAACTCTGCAGGTTTGTGAATTGCAGTGCCCCTGAGCTCCATTTTTCAACTCGCTTTCTTGGGAGCTGGCCGCAAAAGCGCAGGATTGCTTCAGGCCCTATTCTGGTCCCGGGCGGCAGGCTGAGCCTGTGGTTAATTCTTCTTCCTGATGGGAAAATAGAGCGACCTGTGCCTGTCCCCTCACCTAGAGCTAGTGTCTCATTGGTTCCCCCTCTTCCCGTTCATCCTCAGGACAAATTGCAACCTGTACGGAACAGGAGGTTAAAGGTGCTGATTCTCCAAGGAGGGAGATTGCTAGTAAAGCGGCTGGAATGGCGAACCCGAGCACAAGGAGATGAGAAATGAGGTGCGTTTTAGAAACCTTTCCCGATCACACGGTGTACCATCCTCTGGGATTCTCCTGCATGTTTTCGATGTAGGAAGATGCCCTTGAACCTGGAGATTTGGGACCCATGGGATGGGTACCACGCAGTATTACTCTAAAGGGTCTGCGTTTGCTCACCCAACCTCACCAAACCTCTCAGCCCCAAGAGTGTCCACCCTTATGCCTCAATCAGCTGTGGGTCTAGATATGGTCAATCCAGGTGGCATCACAGCCCTTGAACGAATTTTGTAAGAATTTCTCTCTCTTTCACTGTCTTTGTTTCACGGGTTTTTAAAAGTGATTGATTTTTATAAAGGGGTTTAGCTGCTTTTCACTGCTGTGTTTATGCCGCTTTACACCCACTTGACTCACTTACAGAGAGATATCAATACATAGGTTTTAAGATTCTTACTAGTCAGATATATTCTTGGGCGGTGAATAGGGGGTTTTGAGTCCAGATCACTGAGCAAGGAGTAGGTCTTGTCTATTACATATTGGGTTTATGGAACGGTCTCTGAGCTAATTTGAAACCCTTGTTTTATGCATCACCCCACCTCACCTTTCCCGTTAAGCAGCCATAGTGTGTTTTCTAAACGTGTGACTCTGTTCTGTTTTGTAATTCAGTGCAAGGGTAGCGGTTTTTACATTCCCTCTATAAGTGATATCTTATGATAAGTGTCTTTTTCTGTGTGACTTATTTCACTTAGAATCGTCGTACCTAAATCCACTCATCATGCTGCTACTAGCCTTATGACGTTGATTTCATGGCTGAGTGATATTCCATTGTACAAAAGGACCACAACTTCTTTATCCATTTTTCTCTTTCCTGGGATATTTAAGGTGTAACGAAGTGGAGGTTCTTGTCAACAGAGCAGCCCTAAACTTTGGGGTGCCTGTGCCTTGCTGATTTTTAGTTTTCCCAATTTATACGCCCATGAGTGGAAGTGCCCTATGCTGTCGAAGCTGAGTTTTTTCTATGTTTCAGAACACACCGTACACTTCTCCAGAGTGGCTGTTGGCAATTTACGTCACGCCCATCAGCGTAGCAAGTCTCCCGTTTCTCCATGGCCTTTCCTGCATTTCTGGTTTTGACACTTTATTCAGCATGGCCCTTTTGACCGATGGGAAGCGAGACTTCTTTGTAGCGCTGATTTGCCTTTCCAGGTTGCTTGGTTGGCCAAAAAGGGCGCATGCGTTTTTTCCTGAATATATTCAGGAAAAAACGCATGCGCCCTTTTTGGCCAAGGGCATCATTGTCGAGGTTTTGCCGCTTTTCCCGTGCTTTAAAGGCGATTCGAATCTACCTCCTGAAATCTGTTTCCTGCAATTCTGCCTTGCTTTCAAATCCTCTTCGTTGTCTTCCGTCAATATATTTGTGGACGAGAGTTATCATTTATAACTCTGCAGGTTTGTGAATTGCAGTGCCCCTGAGCTCCATTTTTCAACTCGCTTTCTTGGGAGCTGGCCGCAAAAGCGCAGGATTGCTTCAGGCCCTATTCTGGTCCCGGGCGGCAGGCTGAGCCTGTGGTTAATTCTTCTTCCTGATGGGAAAATAGAGTGATCTCTGCCTGTCCCCTCACCTAGAGCTAGTGTCTCATTGGTTCCCCCTCTTCCCGTTCATCCTCAGGACAAATTGCAACCTGTACGGAACAGGAGGTTAAAGGTGCTGATTCTCCAAGGAGGGAGATTGCTAGTAAAGCGGCTGGAATGGCGAACCCGAGCACAAGGAGATGAGAAATGAGGTGCGTTTTAGAAACCTTTCCCGATCACACGGTGTACCATCCTCTGGGATTCTCCTGCATGTTTTCGATGTAGGAAGATGCCCTTGAACCTGGAGATTTGGGACCCATGGGATGGGTACCACGCAGTATTACTCTAAAGGGTCTGCGTTTGCTCACCCAACCTCACCAAACCTCTCAGCCCCAAGAGTGTCCACCCTTATGCCTCAATCAGCTGTGGGTCTAGATATGGTCAATCCAGGTGGCATCACAGCCCTTGAACGAATTTTGTAAGAATTTCTCTCTCTTTCACTGTCTTTGTTTCACGGGTTTTTAAAAGTGATTGATTTTTATAAAGGGGTTTAGCTGCTTTTCACTGCTGTGTTTATGCCGCTTTACACCCACTTGACTCACTTACAGAGAGATATCAATACATAGGTTTTAAGATTCTTACTAGTCAGATATATTCTTGGGCGGTGAATAAGGGGTTTTGAGTCCAGATCACTGAGCAAGGAGTAGGTCTTGTCTATTACATATTGGGTTTATGGAACGGTCTCTGAGCTAATTTGAAACCCTTGTTTTATGCATCACCCCACCTCACCTTTCCCGTTAAGCAGCCATAGTGTGTTTTCTAAACGTGTGACTCTGTTCTGTTTTGTAATTCAGTGCAAGGGTAGCGGTTTTTACATTCCCTCTATAAGTGATATCTTATGATAAGTGTCTTTTTCTGTGTGACTTATTTCACTTAGAATCGTCGTACCTAAATCCACTCATCATGCTGCTACTAGCCTTATGACGTTGATTTCATGGCTGAGTGATATTCCATTGTACAAAAGGACCACAACTTCTTTATCCATTTTTCTCTTTCCTGGGATATTTAAGGTGTAACGAAGTGGAGGTTCTTGTCAACAGAGCAGCCCTAAACTTTGGGGTGCCTGTGCCTTGCTGATTTTTAGTTTTCCCAATTTATACGCCCATGAGTGGAAGTGCCCTATGCTGTCTAAGCTGAGTTTTTTCTATGTTTCAGGACACACCGTACACTTCTCCAGAGTGGCTGTTGGCAATTTACGTCACGCCCATCAGCGTAGCAAGTCTCCCGTTTCTCCATGGCCTTTCCTGCATTTCTGGTTTTGACACTTTATTCAGCATGGCCCTTTTGACCGATGGGAAGCGAGACTTCTTTGTAGCGCTGATTTGCCTTTCCAGGTTGCTTGGTTGGCCAAAAAGGCCCATGCGTTTTTTCCTGAATATATTCAGGAAAAAACGCATGCGCCCTTTTTGGCCAAGGGCATCATTGTCGAGGTTTTGCCGCTTTTCCCGTGCTTTAAAGGCGATTCGAATCTACCTCCTGAAATCTGTTTCCTGCAATTCTGCCTTGCTTTCAAATCCTCTTCGTTGTCTTCCGTCAATATATTTGTGGACGAGAGTTATCATTTATAACTCTGCAGGTTTGTGAATTGCAGTGCCCCTGAGCTCCATTTTTCAACTCGCTTTCTTGGGAGCTGGCCGCAAAAGCGCAGGATTGCTTCAGGCCCTATTCTGGTCCCGGGCGGCAGGCTGAGCCTGTGGTTAATTCTTCTTCCTGATGGGAAAATAGAGCGACCTGTGCCTGTCCCCTCACCTAGAGCTAGTGTCTCATTGGTTCCCCCTCTTCCCGTTCATCCTCAGGACAAATTGCAACCTGTACGGAACAGGAGGTTAAAGGTGCTGATTCTCCAAGGAGGGAGATTGCTAGTAAAGCGGCTGGAATGGCGAACCCGAGCACAAGGAGATGAGAAATGAGGTGCGTTTTAGAAACCTTTCCCGATCACACGGTGTACCATCCTCTGGGATTCTCCTGCATGTTTTCGATGTAGGAAGATGCCCTTGAACCTGGAGATTTGGGACCCATGGGATGGGTACCACGCAGTATTACTCTAAAGGGTCTGCGTTTGCTCACCCAACCTCACCAAACCTCTCAGCCCCAAGAGTGTCCACCCTTATGCCTCAATCAGCTGTGGGTCTAGATATGGTCAATCCAGGTGGCATCACAGCCCTTGAACGAATTTTGTAAGAATTTCTCTCTCTTTCACTGTCTTTGTTTCACGGGTTTTTAAAAGTGATTGATTTTTATAAAGGGGTTTAGCTGCTTTTCACTGCTGTGTTTATGCCGCTTTACACCCACTTGACTCACTTACAGAGAGATATCAATACATAGGTTTTAAGATTCTTACTAGTCAGATATATTCTTGGGCGGTGAATAGGGGGTTTTGAGTCCAGATCACTGAGCAAGGAGTAGGTCTTGTCTATTACATATTGGGTTTATGGAACGGTCTCTGAGCTAATTTGAAACCCTTGTTTTATGCATCACCCCACCTCACCTTTCCCGTTAAGCAGCCATAGTGTGTTTTCTAAACGTGTGACTCTGTTCTGTTTTGTAATTCAGTGCAAGGGTAGCGGTTTTTACATTCCCTCTATAAGTGATATCTTATGATAAGTGTCTTTTTCTGTGTGACTTATTTCACTTAGAATCGTCGTACCTAAATCCACTCATCATGCTGCTACTAGCCTTATGACGTTGATTTCATGGCTGAGTGATATTCCATTGTACAAAAGGACCACAACTTCTTTATCCATTTTTCTCTTTCCTGGGATATTTAAGGTGTAACGAAGTGGAGGTTCTTGTCAACAGAGCAGCCCTAAACTTTGGGGTGCCTGTGCCTTGCTGATTTTTAGTTTTCCCAATTTATACGCCCATGAGTGGAAGTGCCCTATGCTGTCGAAGCTGAGTTTTTTCTATGTTTCAGGACACACCGTACACTTCTCCAGAGTGGCTGTTGGCAATTTACGTCACGCCCATCAGCGTAGCAAGTCTCCCGTTTCTCCATGGCCTTTCCTGCATTTCTGGTTTTGACACTTTATTCAGCATGGCCCTTTTGACCGATGGGAAGCGAGACTTCTTTGTAGCGCTGATTTGCCTTTCCAGGTTGCTTGGTTGGCCAAAAAGGGCGCATGCGTTTTTTCCTGAATATATTCAGGAAAAAACGCATGCGCCCTTTTTGGCCAAGGGCATCATTGTCGAGGTTTTGCCGCTTTTCCCGTGCTTTAAAGGCGATTCGAATCTACCTCCTGAAATCTGTTTCCTGCAATTCTGCCTTGCTTTCAAATCCTCTTCGTTGTCTTCCGTCAATATATTTGTGGACGAGAGTTATCATTTATAACTCTGCAGGTTTGTGAATTGCAGTGCCCCTGAGCTCCATTTTTCAACTCGCTTTCTTGGGAGCTGGCCGCAAAAGCGCAGGATTGCTTCAGGCCCTATTCTGGTCCCGGGCGGCAGGCTGAGCCTGTGGTTAATTCTTCTTCCTGATGGGAAAATAGAGTGATCTCTGCCTGTCCCCTCACCTAGAGCTAGTGTCTCATTGGTTCCCCCTCTTCCCGTTCATCCTCAGGACAAATTGCAACCTGTACGGAACAGGAGGTTAAAGGTGCTGATTCTCCAAGGAGGGAGATTGCTAGTAAAGCGGCTGGAATGGCGAACCCGAGCACAAGGAGATGAGAAATGAGGTGCGTTTTAGAAACCTTTCCCGATCACACGGTGTACCATCCTCTGGGATTCTCCTGCATGTTTTCGATGTAGGAAGATGCCCTTGAACCTGGAGATTTGGGACCCATGGGATGGGTACCACGCAGTATTACTCTAAAGGGTCTGCGTTTGCTCACCCAACCTCACCAAACCTCTCAGCCCCAAGAGTGTCCACCCTTATGCCTCAATCAGCTGTGGGTCTAGATATGGTCAATCCAGGTGGCATCACAGCCCTTGAACGAATTTTGTAAGAATTTCTCTCTCTTTCACTGTCTTTGTTTCACGGGTTTTTAAAAGTGATTGATTTTTATAAAGGGGTTTAGCTGCTTTTCACTGCTGTGTTTATGCCGCTTTACACCCACTTGACTCACTTACAGAGAGATATCAATACATAGGTTTTAAGATTCTTACTAGTCAGATATATTCTTGGGCGGTGAATAGGGGGTTTTGAGTCCAGATCACTGAGCAAGGAGTAGGTCTTGTCTATTACATATTGGGTTTATGGAACGGTCTCTGAGCTAATTTGAAACCCTTGTTTTATGCATCACCCCACCTCACCTTTCCCGTTAAGCAGCCATAGTGTGTTTTCTAAACGTGTGACTCTGTTCTGTTTTGTAATTCAGTGCAAGGGTAGCGGTTTTTACATTCCCTCTATAAGTGATATCTTATGATAAGTGTCTTTTTCTGTGTGACTTATTTCACTTAGAATCGTCGTACCTAAATCCACTCATCATGCTGCTACTAGCCTTATGACGTTGATTTCATGGCTGAGTGATATTCCATTGTACAAAAGGACCACAACTTCTTTATCCATTTTTCTCTTTCCTGGGATATTTAAGGTGTAACGAAGTGGAGGTTCTTGTCAACAGAGCAGCCCTAAACTTTGGGGTGCCTGTGCCTTGCTGATTTTTAGTTTTCCCAATTTATACGCCCATGAGTGGAAGTGCCCTATGCTGTCTAAGCTGAGTTTTTTCTATGTTTCAGAACACACCGTACACTTCTCCAGAGTGGCTGTTGGCAATTTACGTCACGCCCATCAGCGTAGCAAGTCTCCCGTTTCTCCATGGCCTTTCCTGCATTTCTGGTTTTGACACTTTATTCAGCATGGCCCTTTTGACCGATGGGAAGCGAGACTTCTTTGTAGCGCTGATTTGCCTTTCCAGGTTGCTTGGTTGGCCAAAAAGGGCGCATGCGTTTTTTCCTGAATATATTCAGGAAAAAACGCATGCGCCCTTTTTGGCCAAGGGCATCATTGTCGAGGTTTTGCCGCTTTTCCCGTGCTTTAAAGGCGATTCGAATCTACCTCCTGAAATCTGTTTCCTGCAATTCTGCCTTGCTTTCAAATCCTCTTCGTTGTCTTCCGTCAATATATTTGTGGACGAGAGTTATCATTTATAACTCTGCAGGTTTGTGAATTGCAGTGCCCCTGAGCTCCATTTTTCAACTCGCTTTCTTGGGAGCTGGCCGCAAAAGCGCAGGATTGCTTCAGGCCCTATTCTGGTCCCGGGCGGCAGGCTGAGCCTGTGGTTAATTCTTCTTCCTGATGGGAAAATAGAGTGATCTCTGCCTGTCCCCTCACCTAGAGCTAGTGTCTCATTGGTTCCCCCTCTTCCCGTTCATCCTCAGGACAAATTGCAACCTGTACGGAACAGGAGGTTAAAGGTGCTGATTCTCCAAGGAGGGAGATTGCTAGTAAAGCGGCTGGAATGGCGAACCCGAGCACAAGGAGATGAGAAATGAGGTGCGTTTTAGAAACCTTTCCCGATCACACGGTGTACCATCCTCTGGGATTCTCCTGCATGTTTTCGATGTAGGAAGATGCCCTTGAACCTGGAGATTTGGGACCCATGGGATGGGTACCACGCAGTATTACTCTAAAGGGTCTGCGTTTGCTCACCCAACCTCACCAAACCTCTCAGCCCCAAGAGTGTCCACCCTTATGCCTCAATCAGCTGTGGGTCTAGATATGGTCAATCCAGGTGGCATCACAGCCCTTGAACGAATTTTGTAAGAATTTCTCTCTCTTTCACTGTCTTTGTTTCACGGGTTTTTAAAAGTGATTGATTTTTATAAAGGGGTTTAGCTGCTTTTCACTGCTGTGTTTATGCCGCTTTACACCCACTTGACTCACTTACAGAGAGATATCAATACATAGGTTTTAAGATTCTTACTAGTCAGATATATTCTTGGGCGGTGAATAGGGGGTTTTGAGTCCAGATCACTGAGCAAGGAGTAGGTCTTGTCTATTACATATTGGGTTTATGGAACGGTCTCTGAGCTAATTTGAAACCCTTGTTTTATGCATCACCCCACCTCACCTTTCCCGTTAAGCAGCCATAGTGTGTTTTCTAAACGTGTGACTCTGTTCTGTTTTGTAATTCAGTGCAAGGGTAGCGGTTTTTACATTCCCTCTATAAGTGATATCTTATGATAAGTGTCTTTTTCTGTGTGACTTATTTCACTTAGAATCGTCGTACCTAAATCCACTCATCATGCTGCTACTAGCCTTATGACGTTGATTTCATGGCTGAGTGATATTCCATTGTACAAAAGGACCACAACTTCTTTATCCATTTTTCTCTTTCCTGGGATATTTAAGGTGTAACGAAGTGGAGGTTCTTGTCAACAGAGCAGCCCTAAACTTTGGGGTGCCTGTGCCTTGCTGATTTTTAGTTTTCCCAATTTATACGCCCATGAGTGGAAGTGCCCTATGCTGTCTAAGCTGAGTTTTTTCTATGTTTCAGGACACACCGTACACTTCTCCAGAGTGGCTGTTGGCAATTTACGTCACGCCCATCAGCGTAGCAAGTCTCCCGTTTCTCCATGGCCTTTCCTGCATTTCTGGTTTTGACACTTTATTCAGCATGGCCCTTTTGACCGATGGGAAGCGAGACTTCTTTGTAGCGCTGATTTGCCTTTCCAGGTTGCTTGGTTGGCCAAAAAGGGCGCATGCGTTTTTTCCTGAATATATTCAGGAAAAAACGCATGCGCCCTTTTTGGCCAAGGGCATCATTGTCGAGGTTTTGCCGCTTTTCCCGTGCTTTAAAGGCGATTCGAATCTACCTCCTGAAATCTGTTTCCTGCAATTCTGCCTTGCTTTCAAATCCTCTTCGTTGTCTTCCGTCAATATATTTGTGGACGAGAGTTATCATTTATAACTCTGCAGGTTTGTGAATTGCAGTGCCCCTGAGCTCCATTTTTCAACTCGCTTTCTTGGGAGCTGGCCGCAAAAGCGCAGGATTGCTTCAGGCCCTATTCTGGTCCCGGGCGGCAGGCTGAGCCTGTGGTTAATTCTTCTTCCTGATGGGAAAATAGAGCGACCTGTGCCTGTCCCCTCACCTAGAGCTAGTGTCTCATTGGTTCCCCCTCTTCCCGTTCATCCTCAGGACAAATTGCAACCTGTACGGAACAGGAGGTTAAAGGTGCTGATTCTCCAAGGAGGGAGATTGCTAGTAAAGCGGCTGGAATGGCGAACCCGAGCACAAGGAGATGAGAAATGAGGTGCGTTTTAGAAACCTTTCCCGATCACACGGTGTACCATCCTCTGGGATTCTCCTGCATGTTTTCGATGTAGGAAGATGCCCTTGAACCTGGAGATTTGGGACCCATGGGATGGGTACCACGCAGTATTACTCTAAAGGGTCTGCGTTTGCTCACCCAACCTCACCAAACCTCTCAGCCCCAAGAGTGTCCACCCTTATGCCTCAATCAGCTGTGGGTCTAGATATGGTCAATCCAGGTGGCATCACAGCCCTTGAACGAATTTTGTAAGAATTTCTCTCTCTTTCACTGTCTTTGTTTCACGGGTTTTTAAAAGTGATTGATTTTTATAAAGGGGTTTAGCTGCTTTTCACTGCTGTGTTTATGCCGCTTTACACCCACTTGACTCACTTACAGAGAGATATCAATACATAGGTTTTAAGATTCTTACTAGTCAGATATATTCTTGGGCGGTGAATAGGGGGTTTTGAGTCCAGATCACTGAGCAAGGAGTAGGTCTTGTCTATTACATATTGGGTTTATGGAACGGTCTCTGAGCTAATTTGAAACCCTTGTTTTATGCATCACCCCACCTCACCTTTCCCGTTAAGCAGCCATAGTGTGTTTTCTAAACGTGTGACTCTGTTCTGTTTTGTAATTCAGTGCAAGGGTAGCGGTTTTTACATTCCCTCTATAAGTGATATCTTATGATAAGTGTCTTTTTCTGTGTGACTTATTTCACTTAGAATCGTCGTACCTAAATCCACTCATCATGCTGCTACTAGCCTTATGACGTTGATTTCATGGCTGAGTGATATTCCATTGTACAAAAGGACCACAACTTCTTTATCCATTTTTCTCTTTCCTGGGATATTTAAGGTGTAACGAAGTGGAGGTTCTTGTCAACAGAGCAGCCCTAAACTTTGGGGTGCCTGTGCCTTGCTGATTTTTAGTTTTCCCAATTTATACGCCCATGAGTGGAAGTGCCCTATGCTGTCTAAGCTGAGTTTTTTCTATGTTTCAGGACACACCGTACACTTCTCCAGAGTGGCTGTTGGCAATTTACGTCACGCCCATCAGCGTAGCAAGTCTCCCGTTTCTCCATGGCCTTTCCTGCATTTCTGGTTTTGACACTTTATTCAGCATGGCCCTTTTGACCGATGGGAAGCGAGACTTCTTTGTAGCGCTGATTTGCCTTTCCAGGTTGCTTGGTTGGCCAAAAAGGGCGCATGCGTTTTTTCCTGAATATATTCAGGAAAAAACGCATGCGCCCTTTTTGGCCAAGGGCATCATTGTCGAGGTTTTGCCGCTTTTCCCGTGCTTTAAAGGCGATTCGAATCTACCTCCTGAAATCTGTTTCCTGCAATTCTGCCTTGCTTTCAAATCCTCTTCGTTGTCTTCCGTCAATATATTTGTGGACGAGAGTTATCATTTATAACTCTGCAGGTTTGTGAATTGCAGTGCCCCTGAGCTCCATTTTTCAACTCGCTTTCTTGGGAGCTGGCCGCAAAAGCGCAGGATTGCTTCAGGCCCTATTCTGGTCCCGGGCGGCAGGCTGAGCCTGTGGTTAATTCTTCTTCCTGATGGGAAAATAGAGTGATCTCTGCCTGTCCCCTCACCTAGAGCTAGTGTCTCATTGGTTCCCCCTCTTCCCGTTCATCCTCAGGACAAATTGCAACCTGTACGGAACAGGAGGTTAAAGGTGCTGATTCTCCAAGGAGGGAGATTGCTAGTAAAGCGGCTGGAATGGCGAACCCGAGCACAAGGAGATGAGAAATGAGGTGCGTTTTAGAAACCTTTCCCGATCACACGGTGTACCATCCTCTGGGATTCTCCTGCATGTTTTCGATGTAGGAAGATGCCCTTGAACCTGGAGATTTGGGACCCATGGGATGGGTACCACGCAGTATTACTCTAAAGGGTCTGCGTTTGCTCACCCAACCTCACCAAACCTCTCAGCCCCAAGAGTGTCCACCCTTATGCCTCAATCAGCTGTGGGTCTAGATATGGTCAATCCAGGTGGCATCACAGCCCTTGAACGAATTTTGTAAGAATTTCTCTCTCTTTCACTGTCTTTGTTTCACGGGTTTTTAAAAGTGATTGATTTTTATAAAGGGGTTTAGCTGCTTTTCACTGCTGTGTTTATGCCGCTTTACACCCACTTGACTCACTTACAGAGAGATATCAATACATAGGTTTTAAGATTCTTACTAGTCAGATATATTCTTGGGCGGTGAATAGGGGGTTTTGAGTCCAGATCACTGAGCAAGGAGTAGGTCTTGTCTATTACATATTGGGTTTATGGAACGGTCTCTGAGCTAATTTGAAACCCTTGTTTTATGCATCACCCCACCTCACCTTTCCCGTTAAGCAGCCATAGTGTGTTTTCTAAACGTGTGACTCTGTTCTGTTTTGTAATTCAGTGCAAGGGTAGCGGTTTTTACATTCCCTCTATAAGTGATATCTTATGATAAGTGTCTTTTTCTGTGTGACTTATTTCACTTAGAATCGTCGTACCTAAATCCACTCATCATGCTGCTACTAGCCTTATGACGTTGATTTCATGGCTGAGTGATATTCCATTGTACAAAAGGACCACAACTTCTTTATCCATTTTTCTCTTTCCTGGGATATTTAAGGTGTAACGAAGTGGAGGTTCTTGTCAACAGAGCAGCCCTAAACTTTGGGGTGCCTGTGCCTTGCTGATTTTTAGTTTTCCCAATTTATACGCCCATGAGTGGAAGTGCCCTATGCTGTCGAAGCTGAGTTTTTTCTATGTTTCAGGACACACCGTACACTTCTCCAGAGTGGCTGTTGGCAATTTACGTCACGCCCATCAGCGTAGCAAGTCTCCCGTTTCTCCATGGCCTTTCCTGCATTTCTGGTTTTGACACTTTATTCAGCATGGCCCTTTTGACCGATGGGAAGCGAGACTTCTTTGTAGCGCTGATTTGCCTTTCCAGGTTGCTTGGTTGGCCAAAAAGGGCGCATGCGTTTTTTCCTGAATATATTCAGGAAAAAACGCATGCGCCCTTTTTGGCCAAGGGCATCATTGTCGAGGTTTTGCCGCTTTTCCCGTGCTTTAAAGGCGATTCGAATCTACCTCCTGAAATCTGTTTCCTGCAATTCTGCCTTGCTTTCAAATCCTCTTCGTTGTCTTCCGTCAATATATTTGTGGACGAGAGTTATCATTTATAACTCTGCAGGTTTGTGAATTGCAGTGCCCATGAGCTCCATTTTTCAACTCGCTTTCTTGGGAGCTGGCCGCAAAAGCGCAGGATTGCTTCAGGCCCTATTCTGGTCCCGGGCGGCAGGCTGAGCCTGTGGTTAATTCTTCTTCCTGATGGGAAAATAGAGCGACCTGTGCCTGTCCCCTCACCTAGAGCTAGTGTCTCATTGGTTCCCCCTCTTCCCGTTCATCCTCAGGACAAATTGCAACCTGTACGGAACAGGAGGTTAAAGGTGCTGATTCTCCAAGGAGGGAGATTGCTAGTAAAGCGGCTGGAATGGCGAACCCGAGCACAAGGAGATGAGAAATGAGGTGCGTTTTAGAAACCTTTCCCGATCACACGGTGTACCATCCTCTGGGATTCTCATGCATGTTTTCGATGTAGGAAGATGCCCTTGAACCTGGAGATTTGGGACCCATGGGATGGGTACCACGCAGTATTACTCTAAAGGGTCTGCGTTTGCTCACCCAACCTCACCAAACCTCTCAGCCCCAAGAGTGTCCACCCTTATGCCTCAATCAGCTGTGGGTCTAGATATGGTCAATCCAGGTGGCATCACAGCCCTTGAACGAATTTTGTAAGAATTTCTCTCTCTTTCACTGTCTTTGTTTCACGGGTTTTTAAAAGTGATTGATTTTTATAAAGGGGTTTAGCTGCTTTTCACTGCTGTGTTTATGCCGCTTTACACCCACTTGACTCACTTACAGAGAGATATCAATACATAGGTTTTAAGATTCTTACTAGTCAGATATATTCTTGGGCGGTGAATAGGGGGTTTTGAGTCCAGATCACTGAGCAAGGAGTAGGTCTTGTCTATTACATATTGGGTTTATGGAACGGTCTCTGAGCTAATTTGAAACCCTTGTTTTATGCATCACCCCACCTCACCTTTCCCGTTAAGCAGCCATAGTGTGTTTTCTAAACGTGTGACTCTGTTCTGTTTTGTAATTCAGTGCAAGGGTAGCGGTTTTTACATTCCCTCTATAAGTGATATCTTATGATAAGTGTCTTTTTCTGTGTGACTTATTTCACTTAGAATCGTCGTACCTAAATCCACTCATCATGCTGCTACTAGCCTTATGACGTTGATTTCATGGCTGAGTGATATTCCATTGTACAAAAGGACCACAACTTCTTTATCCATTTTTCTCTTTCCTGGGATATTTAAGGTGTAACGAAGTGGAGGTTCTTGTCAACAGAGCAGCCCTAAACTTTGGGGTGCCTGTGCCTTGCTGATTTTTAGTTTTCCCAATTTATACGCCCATGAGTGGAAGTGCCCTATGCTGTCGAAGCTGAGTTTTTTCTATGTTTCAGGACACACCGTACACTTCTCCAGAGTGGCTGTTGGCAATTTACGTCACGCCCATCAGCGTAGCAAGTCTCCCGTTTCTCCATGGCCTTTCCTGCATTTCTGGTTTTGACACTTTATTCAGCATGGCCCTTTTGACCGATGGGAAGCGAGACTTCTTTGTAGCGCTGATTTGCCTTTCCAGGTTGCTTGGTTGGCCAAAAAGGGCGCATGCGTTTTTTCCTGAATATATTCAGGAAAAAACGCATGCGCCCTTTTTGGCCAAGGGCATCATTGTCGAGGTTTTGCCGCTTTTCCCGTGCTTTAAAGGCGATTCGAATCTACCTCCTGAAATCTGTTTCCTGCAATTCTGCCTTGCTTTCAAATCCTCTTCGTTGTCTTCCGTCAATATATTTGTGGACGAGAGTTATCATTTATAACTCTGCAGGTTTGTGAATTGCAGTGCCCCTGAGCTCCATTTTTCAACTCGCTTTCTTGGGAGCTGGCCGCAAAAGCGCAGGATTGCTTCAGGCCCTATTCTGGTCCCGGGCGGCAGGCTGAGCCTGTGGTTAATTCTTCTTCCTGATGGGAAAATAGAGTGATCTCTGCCTGTCCCCTCACCTAGAGCTAGTGTCTCATTGGTTCCCCCTCTTCCCGTTCATCCTCAGGACAAATTGCAACCTGTACGGAACAGGAGGTTAAAGGTGCTGATTCTCCAAGGAGGGAGATTGCTAGTAAAGCGGCTGGAATGGCGAACCCGAGCACAAGGAGATGAGAAATGAGGTGCGTTTTAGAAACCTTTCCCGATCACACGGTGTACCATCCTCTGGGATACTCCTGCATGTTTTCGATGTAGGAAGATGCCCTTGAACCTGGAGATTTGGGACCCATGGGATGGGTACCACGCAGTATTACTCTAAAGGGTCTGCGTTTGCTCACCCAACCTCACCAAACCTCTCAGCCCCAAGAGTGTCCACCCTTATGCCTCAATCAGCTGTGGGTCTAGATATGGTCAATCCAGGTGGCATCACAGCCCTTGAACGAATTTTGTAAGAATTTCTCTCTCTTTCACTGTCTTTGTTTCACGGGTTTTTAAAAGTGATTGATTTTTATAAAGGGGTTTAGCTGCTTTTCACTGCTGTGTTTATGCCGCTTTACACCCACTTGACTCACTTACAGAGAGATATCAATACATAGGTTTTAAGATTCTTACTAGTCAGATATATTCTTGGGCGGTGAATAGGGGGTTTTGAGTCCAGATCACTGAGCAAGGAGTAGGTCTTGTCTATTACATATTGGGTTTATGGAACGGTCTCTGAGCTAATTTGAAACCCTTGTTTTATGCATCACCCCACCTCACCTTTCCCGTTAAGCAGCCATAGTGTGTTTTCTAAACGTGTGACTCTGTTCTGTTTTGTAATTCAGTGCAAGGGTAGCGGTTTTTACATTCCCTCTATAAGTGATATCTTATGATAAGTGTCTTTTTCTGTGTGACTTATTTCACTTAGAATCGTCGTACCTAAATCCACTCATCATGCTGCTACTAGCCTTATGACGTTGATTTCATGGCTGAGTGATATTCCATTGTACAAAAGGACCACAACTTCTTGATCCATTTTTCTCTTTCCTGGGATATTTAAGGTGTAACGAAGAGGAGGTTCTTGTCAACAGAGCAGCCCTAAACTTTGGGGTGCCTGTGCCTTGCTGATTTTTAGTTTTCCCAATTTATACGCCCGTGAGTGGAAGTGCCCTATGCTGTCTAAGCTGAGTTTTTTCGATGTTTCAGGACACACCGTACACTTCTCCAGAGTGGCTGTTGGCAATTTACATCCCGCCCATCAGCGTAGCAAGGCTCCCGTTTCTCCATGGCCTGTCCTGCATTTCTGGTTTTGACACTTTATTCAGCATGGCCCTTTTGACCGATGGGAAGCGAGACTTCTTTGTAGCGCTGATTTGCCTTTCCAGGTTGCTTGGTTGGCCAAAAAGGGCGTATGCGTTTTTTCCTGAATATATTCAGGAAAAAACGCATACGCCCTTTTTGGCCAAGGGCATCATTGTCGAGGTTTTGCCGCTTTTCCCGTGCTTTAAAGGCGATTCGAATCTACCTCCTGAAATCTGTTTCCTGCAATTCTGCCTTGCTTTCAAATCCTCTTTGTTGTCTTCCGTCAATATATTTGTGGACGAGAGTTATCATTTATAACTCTGCAGGTTTGTGAATTGCAGTGCCCCTGAGCTCCATTTTTCAACTCGCTTTCTTGGGAGCTGGCCGCAAAAGCGCAGGATTGCTTCAGGCCCTATTCTGGTCCCGGGCGGCAGGCTGAGCCTGTGGTTAATTCTTCTTCCTGATGGGAAAATAGAGTGACCTGTGCCTGTCCCAACACCTAGAGCTAGTGTCTCATTGGTTCCCCCTCTTCCCGTTCATCCTCAGGACAAATTGCAACCTGTACGGAACAGGAGGTTAAAGGTGCTGATTCTCCAAGGAGGGAGAATGCTAGTAAAGCGGCTGGAATGGCGAACCCGAGCACAAGGAGATGAGAAATGAGGTGCGTGTTAGAAACCTTTCCCGATCACACGGTGTACCATCTTCTGGGATTCTCATGCATGTTTTCGATGTAGGAAGATGCCCTTGAACCTGGAGATTTGGGACCCATGGGATGGGTACCACGCAGTATTACTCTAAAGGGTCTGCGTTTGCTCACCCAACCTCACCAAACCTCTCAGCCCCAAGAGTGTCCACCCTTATGCCTCAATCAGCTGTGGGTCTAGATATGGTCAATCCAGGTGGCATCACAGCCCTTGAACGAATTTTGTAAGAATTTCTCTCTCTTTCACTGTCTTTGTTTCACGGGTTTTTAAAAGTAATGGATTTTTATAAAGGGGTTTAGCTGTTTTTTACTGCTGTGTTTATGCCGCTTTACACCCACTTGACTCACATACAGAGAGATATCAATACATAGGTTTTAAGATTCTTACTAGTCAGATATATTCTTGGGCGGTGAATAGGGGGTTTTGAGTCCAGATCACTGAGCAAGGAGTAGGTCTTGTCTATTACATATTGGGTTTATGGAACGGTCTCTGAGCTAATTTGAAACCCTTGTTTTATGCATCACCCCACCTCACCTTTCCCGTTAAGCAGCCATAGTGTGTTTTCTAAACGTGTGACTCTGTTCTGTTTTGTAATTCAGTTCAAGGGTAGCGGTTTTACATTCCCTCTATAAGTGATATCTTATGATAAGTGTCGTTTTCTGTGTGGCTTATTTCACTTAGAATCGTCGTACCTAAATCCACTCATCATGCTGCTACTAGCCTTATGACGTTGATTTCATGGCTGAGTGATATTCCATTGTACATAAGGACCACAACTTCTTTATCCATTTTTCTCTTTCCTGGGATATTTAAGGTGTAACGAAGTGGAGGTTCTTGTCAACAGAGCAGCCCTAAACTTTGGGGTGCCTGTGCCTTGCTGATTTTTAGTTTTCCCAATTTATACGCCCGTGAGTGGAAGTGCCCTATGCTGTCTAAGCTGAGTGTTTTCGATGTTTCAGGACACACCGTACACTTCTGCAGAGTGGCTGTTGGCAATTTACATCACGCCCATCAGCGTAGCAAGGCTCCCGTTTCTCCATGGCCTGTCCTGCATTTCTGGTTTTGACACTTTATTCAGCATGGCCCTTTTGACCGATGGGAAGCGAGACTTCTTTGTAGCGCTGATTTGCCTTTCCAGGTTGCTTGGTTGGCCAAAAAGGGCGTATGCGTTTTTTCCTGAATATATTCAGGAAAAAACGCATACGCCCTTTTTGGCCAAGGGCATCATTGTCGAGGTTTTGCCACTTTTCCCGTGCTTTAAAGGCGATTCGAATCTACCTCCTGAAATCTGTTTCCTGCAATTCTGCCTTGCTTTCAAATCCTCTTTGTTGTCTTCCGTCAATATATTTGTGGACGAGAGTTATCATTTATAACTCTGCAGGTTTGTGAATTGCAGTGCCCCTGAGCTCCATTTTTCAACTCGCTTTCTTGGGAGCTGGCCGCAAAAGCGCAGGATTGCTTCAGGCCCTATTCTGGTCCCGGGCGGCAGGCTGAGGCTGTGGTTAATTCTTCTTCCTGATGGGAAAATAGAGTGACCTGTGCCTGTCCCAACACCTAGAGCTAGTGTCTCATTGGTTCCCCCTCTTCCCGTTCATCCTCAGGACAAATTGCAACCTGTATGGAACAGGAGGTTAAAGGTGCTGATTCTCCAAGGAGGGAGATTGCTAGTAAAGCGGCTGGAATGGCGAACCCGAGCACAAGGAGATGAGAAACGAGGTGCGTTTTAGAAACCTTTCCCGATCACATGGTGTACCATCTTCAGGGTTTCTCATGCATGTTTTCGATGTAGGAAGATGCCCTTGAACCTGGAGATTTGGGACCCATGGGATGGGTACCACGCAGTATTACTCTAAAGGGTCTGCGTTTGCTCACCCAACCTCACCAAACCTCTCAGCCCCAAGAGTGTCCTCCCTTATGTCTCAATCAGCTGTGGGTCTAGATATGGTCAATCCAGGTGGCATCACAGCCCTTGAACGAATTTTGTAAGAATTTCTCTCTCTTTCACTGTCTTTGTTTCATGGATTTTTAAAAGTTATTGATTTTTATAAAGGGGTTTAGCTGCTTTTCACTGCTGTGTTTATGCCACTTTACACCCACTTGACTCACTTACAGAGACATATCAATACATAGGTTTTAAGATTCTTACTAGTCAGATATATTCTTGGGCGGTGAATAGGGGGTGTTGAGTCCAGTTCACTGAGCAAGGAGTAGGTCGTGTCTATTACTTATTGGGTTTATGGAACGGTCTCTAAGCTAATTTAAAACCCTTCTTTTATGCATCACCGCACCTCACCTTTCCCGTTAAGCAGCCATAGTGTGTTTTCTAAACGTGTGACTCTGTTCTGTTCTGTAATTCAGTTCAAGGGTAGCGGTTTTTACATTCCCACTATAAGTGATATCTTATGATAAGTGTCTTTTTCTGTGTGACTTATTTCACTTAGAATCGTCGTACCTAAATCCACTCATCATGCTGCTACTAGCCTTATGACGTTGATTTCATGGCTGAGTGATATTCCATTGTACATAAGGACCACAACTTCTTTATCCATTTTTCTCTTTCCTGGGATATTTAAGGTGTAACGAAGTGGAGGTTCTTGTCAACAGAGCAGCCCTAAACTTTGGGGTGCCTGTGTCTTGCTGATTTTTAGTTTTCCCAATTTATACGCCCATGAGTGGAAGTGCCCTATGCTCTGTAAGCTGAGTTTTTTCGATGTTTCAGGACACACCGTACACTTCTCCAGAGTGGCTGTTGGCAATTTACATCCCGCCCATCAGCGTAGCAAGGCTCCCGTTTCTCCATGGCCTGTCCTGCATTTCTGGTTTTGACACTTTATTCAGCATGGCCCTTTTGGCCGATGGGAAGCGAGACTTTTTTGTAGCGCTGATTGGCCTTTCCAGGTTGCTTGGTTGGCCAAAAAGGGCGTATGCGTTTTTTCCTGAATATATTCAGGAAAAAACGCATACGCCCTTTTTGGCCAAGGGCATCATTGTCGAGGTTTTGCCGCTTTTCCCGTGCTTTAAAGGCGATTCGAATCTACCTCCTGAAATCTGTTTCCTGCAATTCTTCCTTGCTTTCAAATCCTCTTCGTTGTCTTCCGTCAAAATATTGGTGGACGACAGTTATCATTTACAACTCTGCATGTTTGTGAATTGCAGTGCCCCTGAGCTCCATTTTCCAACTCGCTTTCTTGGGAGCTGGCCGCAAAAGCGCAGGATTGCCTCAGGCCCTATTCTGGTCCCGGGCGGGAGGCTGAGCCTGTGGTTAATTCTTCTTCCTGATGGGAAAATAGAGTGACCTGTGCCTTTCCCAACACCTAGAGCTAGTGTCTCATTGGTTCCCCCTCTTCCTGTTCATCCTCAGGACAAATTGCAACCTGTACGGAACAGGAGGTTAAAGGTGCTGATTCTCCAAGGAGGGAGATTGCTAGTAAAGCGGCTGGAATGGCGAACCCGAGCACAAGGAGATGAGAAATGAGGTGCGTGTTAGAAACCTTTCCCGATCACACGGTGTACCATCTTCTGGGATTCTCATGCATGTTTACGATGTAGGAAGATGCCCTTGAACCTGGAGATTTGGGACCCATGGGATGGGTACCACGCAGTATTACTCTAAAGGGTCTGCGTTTGCTCACCCAACCTCACCAAACCTCTCAGCCCCAAGAGTGTCCACCCTTATGCCTCAATCAGCTGTGGGTCTAGATATGGTCAATCCAGGTGGCATCACAGCCCTTGAACGAATTTTGTAAGAATTTCTCTCTCTTTCACTGTCTTTGTTTCACGGGTTTTTAAAAGTAATTGATTTTTATAAAGGGGTTTAGCTGTTTTTTACTGCTGTGTTTATGCCGCTTTTAACCCACTTGACTCACATACAGACAGATATCAATACATAGGTTTTAAGATTCTTACTAGTCAGATATATTCTTGGGCGGTGAATAGGGGGTTTTGAGTCCAGATCACTGAGCAAGGAGTAGGTCTTGTCTATTACATATTGGGTTTATGGAACGGTCTCTGAGCTAATTTGAAACCCTTGTTTTATGCATCACCCCACCTCACCTTTCCCGTTAAGCAGCCATAGTGTGTTTTCTAAACGTGTGACTCTGTTCTGTTTTGTAATTCAGTTCAAGGGTAGCGGTTTTTACATTCCCTCTATAAGTGATATCTTATGATAAGTGTCTTTTTCTGTGTGACTTATTTCACTTAGAATCGTCGTACCTAAATCCACTCATCATGCTGCTACTAGCCTTATGACGTTGATTTCATGGCTGAGTGATATTCCATTGTACATAAGGACCACAACTTCTTTATCCATTTTTCTCTTTCCTGGGATATTTAAGGTGTAACGAAGTGGAGGTTCTTGTCAACAGAGCAGCCCTAAACTTTGGGGTGCCTGTGTCTTGCTGATTTTTAGTTTTCCCAATTTATACGCCCGTGAGTGGAAGTGCCCTATGCTGTCTAAGCTGAGTTTTTTCGATGTTTCAGGACACACCGTACACTTCTCCAGAGTGGCTGTTGGCAATTTACATCCCGCCCATCAGCGTAGCAAGGCTCCCGTTTCTCCATGGCCTGTCCTGCATTTCTGGTTTTGACACTTTATTCAGCATGGCCCTTTTGACCGATGGGAAGCGAGACTTCTTTGTAGCGCTGATTTGCCTTTCCAGGTTGCTTGGTTGGCCAAAAAGGGCGTATGCGTTTTTTCCTGAATATATTCAGGAAAAAACGCATACGCCCTTTTTGGCCAAGGGCATCATTGTCGAGGTTTTGCCGCTTTTCCCGTGCTTTAAAGGCGATTCGAATCTTCCTCCTGAAATCTGTTTCCTGCAATTCTGCCTTGCTTTCAAATCCTCTTTGTTGTCTTCCGTCAATATATTTGTGGACGAGAGTTATCATTTATAACTCTGCAGGTTTGTGAATTGCAGTGCCCCTGAGCTCCATTTTTCAACTCGCTTTCTTGGGAGCTGGCCGCAAAAGCGCAGGATTGCTTCAGGCCCTATTCTGGTCCCGGGCGGCAGGCTGAGCCTGTGGTTAATTCTTCTTCCTGATGGGAAAATAGAGTGACCTGTGCCTGTCCCAACACCTAGAGCTAGTGTCTCATTGGTTCCCCCTCTTCCCGTTCATCCTCAGGACAAATTGCAACCTGTACGGAACAGGAGGTTAAAGGTGCTGATTCTCCAAGGAGGGAGAATGCTAGTAAAGCGGCTGGAATGGCGAACCCGAGCACAAGGAGATGAGAAATGAGGTGCGTGTTAGAAACCTTTCCCGATCACACGGTGTACCATCTTCTGGGATTCTCATGCATGTTTTCGATGTAGGAAGATGCCCTTGAACCTGGAGATTTGGGACCCATGGGATGGGTACCACGCAGTATTACTCTAAAGGGTCTGCGTTTGCTCACCCAACCTCACCAAACCTCTCAGCCCCAAGAGTGTCCACCCTTATGCCTCAATCAGCTGTGGGTCTAGATATGGTCAATCCAGGTGGCATCACAGCCCTTGAACGAATTTTGTAAGAATTTCTCTCTCTTTCACTGTCTTTGTTTCACGGGTTTTTAAAAGTAATGGATTTTTATAAAGGGGTTTAGCTGTTTTTTACTGCTGTGTTTATGCCGCTTTACACCCACTTGACTCACATACAGAGAGATATCAATACATAGGTTTTAAGATTCTTACTAGTCAGATATATTCTTGGGCGGTGAATAGGGGGTTTTGAGTCCAGATCACTGAGCAAGGAGTAGGTCTTGTCTATTACATATTGGGTTTATGGAACGGTCTCTGAGCTAATTTGAAACCCTTGTTTTATGCATCACCCCACCTCACCTTTCCCGTTAAGCAGCCATAGTGTGTTTTCTAAACGTGTGACTCTGTTCTGTTTTGTAATTCAGTTCAAGGGTAGCGGTTTTACATTCCCTCTATAAGTGATATCTTATGATAAGTGTCGTTTTCTGTGTGGCTTATTTCACTTAGAATCGTCGTACCTAAATCCACTCATCATGCTGCTACTAGCCTTATGACGTTGATTTCATGGCTGAGTGATATTCCATTGTACATAAGGACCACAACTTCTTTATCCATTTTTCTCTTTCCTGGGATATTTAAGGTGTAACGAAGTGGAGGTTCTTGTCAACAGAGCAGCCCTAAACTTTGGGGTGCCTGTGCCTTGCTGATTTTTAGTTTTCCCAATTTATACGCCCGTGAGTGGAAGTGCCCTATGCTGTCTAAGCTGAGTGTTTTCGATGTTTCAGGACACACCGTACACTTCTGCAGAGTGGCTGTTGGCAATTTACATCACGCCCATCAGCGTAGCAAGGCTCCCGTTTCTCCATGGCCTGTCCTGCATTTCTGGTTTTGACACTTTATTCAGCATGGCCCTTTTGACCGATGGGAAGCGAGACTTCTTTGTAGCGCTGATTTGCCTTTCCAGGTTGCTTGGTTGGCCAAAAAGGGCGTATGCGTTTTTTCCTGAATATATTCAGGAAAAAACGCATACGCCCTTTTTGGCCAAGGGCATCATTGTCGAGGTTTTGCCGCTTTTCCCGTGCTTTAAAGGCGATTCGAATCTACCTCCTGAAATCTGTTTCCTGCAATTCTGCCTTGCTTTCAAATCCTCTTTGTTGTCTTCCGTCAATATATTTGTGGACGAGAGTTATCATTTATAACTCTGCAGGTTTGTGAATTGCAGTGCCCCTGAGCTCCATTTTTCAACTCGCTTTCTTGGGAGCTGGCCGCAAAAGCGCAGGATTGCTTCAGGCCCTATTCTGGTCCCGGGCGGCAGGCTGAGGCTGTGGTTAATTCTTCTTCCTGATGGGAAAATAGAGTGACCTGTGCCTGTCCCAACACCTAGAGCTAGTGTCTCATTGGTTCCCCCTCTTCCCGTTCATCCTCAGGACAAATTGCAACCTGTACGGAACAGGAGGTTAAAGGTGCTGATTCTCCAAGGAGGGAGATTGCTAGTAAAGCGGCTGGAATGGCGAACCCGAGCACAAGGAGATGAGAAATGAGGTGCGTTTTAGAAACCTTTCCCGATCACACGGTGTACCATCTTCTGGGATTCTCATGCATGTTTACGATGTAGGAAGATGCCCTTGAACCTGGAGATTTGGGACCCATGGGATGGGTACCACGCAGTATTACTCTAAAGGGTCTGCGTTTGCTCACCCAACCTCACCAAACCTCTCAGCCCCAAGAGTGTCCACCCTTATGCCTCAATCAGCTGTGGGTCTAGATATGGTCAATCCAGGTGGCATCACAGCCCTTGAACGAATTTTGTAAGAATTTCTCTCTCTTTCACTGTCTTTGTTTCACGGGTTTTTAAAAGTGATTGATTTTTATAAAGAGGTTTAGCTGCTTTTCACTGCTGTGTTTATGCCGCTTTACACCCACTTGACTCACTTACAGAGAGATATCAATATATAGGTTTAAGATTCTTACTAGTCAGATATATTCTTGGGCGGTGAATAAGGGGTGTTGAGTCCAGTTCACTGAGCAAGGTGTAGGTCGTGTCTATTACATATTGGGTTAATGGAACGGTATCTGAGCTAATTTGAAACCCTTGTTTTATGCATCACCCGACCTCACCTTTCCCGTTAAGCAGCCATAGTGTGTTTTCTAAACGTGTGACTCTGTTCTGTTTTGTAATTCAGTTCAAGGGTCGCGGTTTTTACATTCCTTCTATAAGTGATATCTTATGATAAGGGTCTTTTTCTGTGTGACTTATTTCACTTAGAATCGTCGTACCTAAATCCACTCATCATGCTGCTACTAGCCTTATGACGTTGATTTCATGGCTGAGTGATATTCCATTGTACATAAGGACCACAACTTCTTTATCCATTTTTCTCTTTCCTGGGATATTTAAGGTGTAACGAAGTGGAGGTTCTTGTCAACAGAGCAGCCCTAAACTTTGGGGTGCCTGTGCCTTGCTGATTTTTAGTTTTCCCAATTTATACGCCCGTGAGTGGAAGTGCCCTATGCTGTCTAATCTGAGTGTTTTCGATGTTTCAGGACACACCGTACACTTCTGCAGAGTGGCTGTTGGCAATTTACATCCCGCCCATCAGCGTAGCAAGGCTCCCGTTTCTCCATGGCCTGTCCTGCATTTCTGGTTTTGACACTTTATTCAGCATGGCCCTTTTGACCGATGGGAAGCGAGACTTCTTTGTAGCGCTGATTTGCCTTTCCAGGTTGCTTGGTTGGCCAAAAAGGGCGTATGCGTTTTTTCCTGAATATATTCAGGAAAAAACGCATACGCCCTTTTTGGCCAAGGGCATCATTGTCGAGGTTTTGCCGCTTTTCCCGTGCTTTAAAGGCGATTCGAATCTACCTCCTGAAATCTGTTTCCTGCAATTCTGCCTTGCTTTCAAATCCTCTTTGTTGTCTTCCGTCAATATATTTGTGGACGAGAGTTATCATTTATAACTCTGCAGGTTTGTGAATTGCAGTGCCCCTGAGCTCCATTTTTCAACTCGCTTTCTTGGGAGCTGGCCGCAAAAGCGCAGGATTGCTTCAGGCCCTATTCTGGTCCCGGGCGGCAGGCTGAGCCTGTGGTTAATTCTTCTTCCTGATGGGAAAATAGAGTGACCTGTGCCTGTCCCAACACCTAGAGCTAGTGTCTCATTGGTTCCCCCTCTTCCCGTTCATCCTCAGGACAAATTGCAACCTGTACGGAACAGGAGGTTAAAGGTGCTGATTCTCCAAGGAGGGAGATTGCTAGTAAAGCGGCTGGAATGGCGAACCCGAGCACAAGGAGATGAGAAATGAGGTGCGTGTTAGAAACCTTTCCCGATCACACGGTGTACCATCTTCTGGGATTCTCATGCATGTTTTCGATGTAGGAAGATGCCCTTGAACCTGGAGATTTGGGACCCATGGGATGGGTACCACGCAGTATTACTCTAAAGGGTCTGCGTTTGCTCACCCAACCTCACCAAACCTCTCAGCCCCAAGAGTGTCCACCCTTATGCCTCAATCAGCTGTGGGTCTAGATATGGTCAATCCAGGTGGCATCACAGCCCTTGAACGAATTTTGTAAGAATTTCTCTCTCTTTCACTGTCTTTGTTTCACGGGTTTTTAAAAGTAATTGATTTTTATAAAGGGGTTTAGCTGTTTTATACTGCTGTGTTTATGCCGCTTTACACCCACTTGACTCACATACAGAGAGATATCAATACATAGGTTTTAAGATTCTTACTAGTCAGATATATTCTTGGGCGGTGAATAGGGGGTTTTGAGTCCAGATCACTGAGCAAGGAGTAGGTCTTGTCTATTACATATTGGGTTTATGGAACGGTCTCTGAGCTAATTTGAAACCCTTGTTTTATGCATCACCCCACCTCACCTTTCCCGTTAAGCAGCCATAGTGTGTTTTCTAAACGTGTGACTCTGTTCTGTTTTGTAATTCAGTTCAAGGGTAGCGGTTTTTACATTCCCTCTATAAGTGATATCTTATGATAAGTGTCGTTTTCTGTGTGGCTTATTTCTCTTAGAATCGTCGTACCTAAATCCACTCATCATGCTGCTACTAGCCTTATGACGTTGATTTCATGGCTGAGTGATATTCCATTGTACAAAAGGACCACAACTTCTTTATCCATTTTTCTCTTTCGTGGGATATTTAAGGTGTAACGAAGTGGAGGTTCTTGTCAACAGAGCAGCCCTAAACTTTGGGGTGCCTGTGTCTTGCTGATTTTTAGTTTTCCCAATTTATACACCCATGAGTGGAAGTGCCCTATGCTGTCTAAGCTGAGTTTTTTCGATGTTTCCGGACACACCGTACACTTCTGCAGAGTGGCTGTTGGCAATTTACATCCCGCCCATCAGCGTAGCAAGGCTCCCGTTTCTCCATGGCCTGTCCTGCATTTCTGGTTTTGACACTTTATTCAGCATGGCCCTTTTGACCGATGGGAAGCGAGACTTCTTTGTAGCGCTGATTGGCCTTTCCAGGTTGCATGGTTGGCCAAAAAGGGCGTATACGTTTTTTCCTGAATATATTCAGGAAAAAACGCATACGCCCTTTTTGGCCAAGGGCATCATTGTCGAGGTTTTGCCGCTTTTCCCGTGCTTTAAAGGCGATTCGAATCTACCTCCTGAAATCTGTTTCCTGCAATTCTGCCTTGCTTTCAAATCCTCTTCGTTGTCTTCCGTCAATATATTGGTTGACGACAGTTATCATTTACAACTCTGCATGTTTGTGAATTGCAGTGCCCCTGAGCTCCATTTTTCAACTCGCTTTCTTGGGAGCTGGCCGCAAAAGCGCAGGATTGCCTCAGGCCCTATTCTGGTCCCGGGCGGGAGGCTGAGCCTGTGGTTAATTCTTCTTCCTGATGGGAAAATAGAGTGACCTGTGCCTGTCCCAACACCTAGAGCTAGTGTCTCATTGGTTCCCCCTCTTCCCGTTCATCCTCAGGACAAATTGCAACCTGTACGGAACAGGAGGTTAAAGGTGCTGATACTCCAAGGAGGGAGATTGCTAGTAAAGCGGCTGGAATGGCGAACCCGAGCACAAGGAGATGAGAAATGAGGTGCGTTTTAGAAACCTTTCCCGATCACACGGTGTACCATCTTCTGGGATTCTCATGCATGTTTACGATGTAGGAAGATGCCCTTGAACCTGGAGATTTGGGACCCATGGGATGGGTACCACGCAGTATTACTCTAAAGGGTCTGCGTTTGCTCACCCAACCTCACCAAACCTCTCAGCCCCAAGAGTGTCCACCCTTATGCCTCAATCAGCTGTGGGTCTAGATATGGTCAATCCAGGTGGCATCACAGCCCTTGAACGAATTTTGTAAGTATTTCTCTCTCTTTCACTGTCTTTGTTTCATGGGTTTTTAAAAGTAATTGATTTTTATAAAGGGGTTTAGCTGTTTTTTACTGCTGTGTTTATGCCGCTTTACACCCACTTGACTCACATACAGAGAGATATCAATACATAGGTTTTAAGATTCTTACTAGTCAGATATATTCTTGGGCGGTGAATAGGGGGTTTTGATTCCAGATCACTGAGCAAGGAGTAGGTCTTGTCTATTACATATTGGGTTTATGGAACGGTCTCTGAGCTAATTTGAAACCCTTGTTTTATGCATCACCCCACCTCACCTTTCCCGTTAAGCAGCCATAGTGTGTTTTCTAAACGTGTGACTCTGTTCTGTTTTGTAATTCAGTTCAAGGGTAGCGGTTTTTACATTCCCTCTATAAGTGATATCTTATGATAAGTGTCTTTTTCTGTGTGACTTATTTCACTTAGAATCGTCGTACCTAAATCCACTCATCATGCTGCTACTAGCCTTATGACGTTGATTTCATGGCTGAGTGATATTCCATTGTACATAAGGACCACAACTTCTTTATCCATTTTTCTCTTTCCTGGGATATTTAAGGTGTAACGAAGTGGAGGTTCTTGTCAACAGAGCAGCCCTAAACTTTGGGGTGCCTGTGTCTTGCTGATTTTTAGTTTTCCCAATTTATACGCCCATGAGTGGAAGTGCCCTATGCTCTCTAAGCTGAGTTTTTTCGATGTTTCAGGACACACCGTACACTTCTCCAGAGTGGCTGTTGGCATTTTACATCCCGCCCATCAGCGTAGCAAGGCTCCCGTTTCTCCATGGCCTGTCCTGCATTTCTGGTTTTGACACTGTATTCAGCATGGCCCTTTTGACCGATGGGAAGCGAGACTTTTTTGTAGCGCTGATTGGCCTTTCCAGGTTGCTTGGTTGGCCAAAAAGGGCGTATGCGTTTTTTCCTGAATATATTCAGGAAAAAACGCATACGCCCTTTTTGGCCAAGGGCATCATTGTCGAGGTTTTGCCGCTTTTCCCGTGCTTTAAAGGCGATTCGAATCTACCTCCTGAAATCTGTTTCCTGCAATTCTGCCTTGCTTTCAAATCCTCTTCGTTGTCTTCCGTCAAAATATTGGTGGACGACAGTTATCATTTACAACTCTGCATGTTTGTGAATTGCAGTGCCCCTGAGCTCCATTTTCCAACTCGCTTTCTTGGGAGCTGGCCGCAAAAGCGCAGGATTGCCTCAGGCCCTATTCTGGTCCTGGGCGGGAGGCTGAGCCTGTGGTTAATTCTTCTTCCTGATGGGAAAATAGAGTGACCTGTGCCTTTCCCAACACCTAGAGCTAGTGTCTCATTGGTTCCCCCTCTTCCTGTTCATCCTCAGGACAAATTGCAACCTGTACGGAACAGGAGGTTAAAGGTGCTGATTCTCCAAGGAGGGAGATTGCTAGTAAAGCGGCTGGAATGGCGAACCCGAGCACAAGGAGATGAGAAATGAGGTGCGTGTTAGAAACCTTTCCCGATCACACGGTGTACCATCTTCTGGGATTCTCATGCATGTTTACGATGTAGGAAGATGCCCTTGAACCTGGAGATTTGGGACCCATGGGATGGGTACCACGCAGTATTACTCTAAAGGGTCTGCGTTTGCTCACCCAACCTCACCAAACCTCTCAGCCCCAAGAGTGTCCACCCTTATGCCTCAATCAGCTGTGGGTCTAGATATGGTCAATCCAGGTGGCATCACAGCCCTTGAACGAATTTTGTAAGAATTTCTCTCTCTTTCACTGTCTTTGTTTCACGGGTTTTTAAAAGTAATTGATTTTTATAAAGGGGTTTAGCTGTTTTTTACTGCTGTGTTTATGCCGCTTTTAACCCACTTGACTCACATACAGACAGATATCAATACATAGGTTTTAAGATTCTTACTAGTCAGATATATTCTTGGGCGGTGAATAGGGGGTTTTGAGTCCAGATCACTGAGCAAGGAGTAGGTCTTGTCTATTACATATTGGGTTTATGGAACGGTCTCTGAGCTAATTTGAAATCCTTGTTTTATGCATCACCCCACCTCACCTTTCCCGTTAAGCAGCCATAGTGTGTTTTCTAAACCTGTGACTCTGTTCTGTTTTGTAATTCAGTTCAAGGGTAGCGGTTTTTACATTCCCTCTATAAGTGATATCTTATGATAAGTGTCTTTTTCTGTGTGACTTATTTCACTTAGAATCGTCGTACCTAAATCCACTCATCATGCTGCTACTAGCCTTATGACGTTGATTTCATGGCTGAGTGATATTCCATTGTACAAAAGGACCACAACTTCTTTATCCATTTTTCTCTTTCCTGGGATATTTAAGGTGTATCGAAGTGGAGGTTCTTGTCAACAGAGCAGCCCTAAACTTTGGGGTGCCTGTGCCTTGATGATTTTTAGTTTTCCCAATTTATACGCCCGTGAGTGGAAGTGCCCTATGCTGTCTAAGCTGAGTGTTTTCGATGTTTCAGGACACACCGTACACTTCTGCAGAGTGGCTGTTGGCAATTTACATCCCGCCCATCAGCGTAGCAAGGCTCCCGTTTCTCCATGGCCTGTCCTGCATTTCTGGTTTTGACACTTTATTCAGCATGGCCCTTTTGACCGATGGGAAGCGAGACTTCTTTGTAGCGCTGATTTGCCTTTCCAGGTTGCTTGGTTGCCCAAAAGGGGCGTATGCGTTTTTTCCTGAATATATTCAGGAAAAAACGCATACGCCCTTTTTGGCCAAGGGCATCATTGTCGAGGTTTTGCCGCTTTTCCCGTGCTTTAAAGGCGATTCGAATCTACCTCCTGAAATCTGTTTCCTGCAATTCTGCCTTGCTTTCAAATCCTCTTCGTTGTCTTCCGTCAATATATTTGTGGACGAGAGTTATCATTTATAACTCTGCAGGTTTGTGAATTGCAGTGCCCCTGAGCTCCATTTTTCAACTCGCTTTCTTGGGAGCTGGCCGCAAAAGCGCAGGATTGCTTCAGGCCCTATTCTGGTCCCGGGCGGCAGGCTGAGGCTGTGGTTAATTCTTCTTCCTGATGGGAAAATAGAGTGACCTGTGCCTGTCCCAACACCTAGAGCTAGTGTCTCATTGGTTCCCCCTCTTCCCGTTCATCCTCAGGACAAATTGCAACCTGTACGGAACAGGAGGTTAAAGGTGCTGATTCTCCAAGGAGGGAGATTGCTAGTAAAGCGGCTGGAATGGCGAACACGAGCACAAGGAGATGAGAAATGAGGTGCGTTTTAGAAACCTTTCCCGATCACACGGTGTACCATCTTCTGGGATTCTCATGCATGTTTACGATGTAGGAAGATGCCCTTGAACCTGGAGATTTGGGACCCATGGGATGGGTACCACGCAGTATTACTCTAAAGGGTCTGCGTTTGCTCACCCAACCTCACCAAACCTCTCAGCCCCAAGAGTGTCCACCCTTATGCCTCAATCAGCTGTGAGTCTAGATATGGTCAATCCAGGTGGCATCACAGCCCTTGAACGAATTTTGTAAGAATTTCTCTCTCTTTCACTGTCTTTGTTTCATGGGTTTTTAATAGTAATTGATTTTTATAAAGGGGTTTAGCTGTTTTTTACTGCTGTGTTTATGCCGCTTTACACCCACTTGACTCACATACAGAGAGATATCAATACATAGGTTTTAAGATTCTTACTAGTCAGATATATTCTTGGGCGGTGAATAGGGGGTTTTGAGTCCAGATCACTGAGCAAGTAGTAGGTCTTGTCTATTACATATTGGTTTTATGGAACGGTCTCTGAGCTAATTTGAAACCCTTGTTTTATGCATCACCCCACCTCAACTTTCCCGTTAACCAGCCATAGTGTGTTTTCTAAACGTGTGACTCTGTTCTGTTTTGTAATTCAGTTCAAGGGTCGCGGTTTTTACATTCCCTCTATAAGTGATATCTTATGATAAGTGTCTTTTTCTGTGTGACTTATTTCACTTAGAATCGTCGTACCTAAATCCCCTCATCATGCTGCTACTAGCCTTATGACGTTGATTTCATGGCTGAGTGATATTCCATTGTACATAAGGACCACAACTTCTTTATCCATTTTTCTCTTTCCTGGGATATTTAAGGTGTAACGAAGTGGAGGTTCTTGTCAACAGAGCAGCCCTAAACTTTGGGGTGCCTGTGCCTTGCTGATTTTTAGTTTTCCCAATTTATACGCCCGTGAGTGGAAGTGCCCTATGCTGTCTAAGCTGAGTGTTTTCGATGTTTCAGGACACACCGTACACTTCTGCAGAGTGGCTGTTGGCAATTTACATTACGCCCATCAGCGTAGCAAGGCTCCCGTTTCTCCATGGCCTGTCCTGCATTTCTGGTTTTGACACTTTATTCAGCATGGCCCTTTTGACCGATGGGAAGCGAGACTTCTTTGTAGCGCTGATTTGCCTTTCCAGGTTGCTTGGTTGGCCAAAAAGGGCGTATGCGTTTTTTCCTGAATATATTCAGGAAAAAACGCATACGCCCTTTTTGGCCAAGGGCATCATTGTCGAGGTTTTGCCACTTTTCCCGTGCTTTAAAGGCGATTCGAATCTACCTCCTGAAATCTGTTTCCTGCAATTCTGCCTTGCTTTCAAATCCTCTTTGTTGTCTTCCGTCAATATATTTGTGGACGAGAGTTATCATTTATAACTCTGCAGGTTTGTGAATTGCAGTGCCCCTGAGCTCCATTTTTCAACTCGCTTTCTTGGGAGCTGGCCGCAAAAGCGCAGGATTGCTTCAGGCCCTATTCTGGTCCCGGGCGGCAGGCTGAGGCTGTGGTTAATTCTTCTTCCTGATGGGAAAATAGAGTGACCTGTGCCTGTCCCAACACCTAGAGCTAGTGTCTCATTGGTTCCCCCTCTTCCCGTTCATCCTCAGGACAAATTGCAACCTGTACGGAACAGGAGGTTAAAGGTGCTGATTCTCCAAGGAGGGAGATTGCTAGTAAAGCGGCTGGAATGGCGAACCCGAGCACAAGGAGATGAGAAATGAGGTGCGTTTTAGAAACCTTTCCCGATCACACGGTGTACCATCTTCTGGGATTCTCATGCATGTTTACGATGTAGGAAGATGCCCTTGAACCTGGAGATTTGGGACCCATGGGATGGGTACCACGCAGTATTACTCTAAAGGGTCTGCGTTTGCTCACCCAACCTCACCAAACCTCTCAGCCCCAAGAGTGTCCACCCTTATGCCTCAATCAGCTGTGAGTCTAGATATGGTCAATCCAGGTGGCATCACAGCCCTTGAACGAATTTTGTAAGAATTTCTCTCTCTTTCACTGTCTTTGTTTCATGGGTTTTTAATAGTAATTGATTTTTATAAAGGGGTTTAGCTGTTTTTTACTGCTGTGTTTATGCCGCTTTACACCCACTTGACTCACATACAGAGAGATATCAATACATAGGTTTTAAGATTCTTACTAGTCAGATATATTCTTGGGCGGTGAATAGGGGGTTTTGAGTCCAGATCACTGAGCAAGTAGTAGGTCTTGTCTATTACATATTGGTTTTATGGAACGGTCTCTGAGCTAATTTGAAACCCTTGTTTTATGCATCACCCCACCTCAACTTTCCCGTTAACCAGCCATAGTGTGTTTTCTAAACGTGTGACTCTGTTCTGTTTTGTAATTCAGTTCAAGGGTCGCGGTTTTTACATTCCCTCTATAAGTGATATCTTATGATAAGTGTCTTTTTCTGTGTGACTTATTTCACTTAGAATCGTCGTACCTAAATCCCCTCATCATGCTGCTACTAGCCTTATGACGTTGATTTCATGGCTGAGTGATATTCCATTGTACATAAGGACCACAACTTCTTTATCCATTTTTCTCTTTCCTGGGATATTTAAGGTGTAACGAAGTGGAGGTTCTTGTCAACAGAGCAGCCCTAAACTTTGGGGTGCCTGTGCCTTGCTGATTTTTAGTTTTCCCAATTTATACGCCAGTGAGTGGAAGTGCCCTATGCTGTCTAAGCTGAGTGTTTTCGATGTTTCAGGACACACCGTACACTTCTGCAGAGTGGCTGTTGGCAATTTACATTACGCCCATCAGCGTAGCAAGGCTCCCGTTTCTCCATGGCCTGTCCTGCATTTCTGGTTTTGACACTTTATTCAGCATGGCCCTTTTGACCGATGGGAAGCGAGACTTCTTTGTAGCGCTGATTTGCCTTTCCAGGTTGCTTGGTTGGCCAAAAAGGGCGTATGCGTTTTTTCCTGAATATATTCAGGAAAAAACGCATACGCCCTTTTTGGCCAAGGGCATCATTGTCGAGGTTTTGCCACTTTTCCCGTGCTTTAAAGGCGATTCGAATCTACCTCCTGAAATCTGTTTCCTGCAATTCTGCCTTGCTTTCAAATCCTCTTTGTTGTCTTCCGTCAATATATTTGTGGACGAGAGTTATCATTTATAACTCTGCAGGTTTGTGAATTGCAGTGCCCCTGAGCTCCATTTTTCAACTCGCTTTCTTGGGAGCTGGCCGCAAAAGCGCAGGATTGCTTCAGGCCCTATTCTGGTCCCGGGCGGCAGGCTGAGGCTGTGGTTAATTCTTCTTCCTGATGGGAAAATAGAGTGACCTGTGCCTGTCCCAACACCTAGAGCTAGTGTCTCATTGGTTCCCCCTCTTCCCGTTCATCCTCAGGACAAATTGCAACCTGTATGGAACAGGAGGTTAAAGGTGCTGATTCTCCAAGGAGGGAGATTGCTAGTAAAGCGGCTGGAATGGCGAACCCGAGCACAAGGAGATGAGAAACGAGGTGCGTTTTAGAAACCTTTCCCGATCACATGGTGTACCATCTTCAGGGTTTCTCATGCATGTTTTCGATGTAGGAAGATGCCCTTGAACCTGGAGATTTGGGACCCATGGGATGGGTACCACGCAGTATTACTCTAAAGGGTCTGCGTTTGCTCACCCAACCTCACCAAACCTCTCAGCCCCAAGAGTGTCCTCCCTTATGTCTCAATCAGCTGTGGGTCTAGATATGGTCAATCCAGGTGGCATCACAGCCCTTGAACGAATTTTGTAAGAATTTCTCTCTCTTTCACTGTCTTTGTTTCATGGATTTTTAAAAGTTATTGATTTTTATAAAGGGGTTTAGCTGCTTTTCACTGCTGTGTTTATGCCACTTTACACCCACTTGACTCACTTACAGAGACATATCAATACATAGGTTTTAAGATTCTTACTAGTCAGATATATTCTTGGGCGGTGAATAGGGGGTGTTGAGTCCAGTTCACTGAGCAAGGAGTAGGTCGTGTCTATTACTTATTGGGTTTATGGAACGGTCTCTAAGCTAATTTAAAACCCTTCTTTTATGCATCACCGCACCTCACCTTTCCCGTTAAGCAGCCATAGTGTGTTTTCTAAACGTGTGACTCTGTTCTGTTTTGTAATTCAGTTCAAGGGTAGCGGTTTTTACATTCCCTCTATAAGTGATATCTTATGATAAGTGTCTTTTTCTGTGTGACTTATTTCACTTAGAATCGTCGTACCTAAATCCACTCATCATGCTGCTACTAGCCTTATGACGTTGATTTCATGGCTGAGTGATATTCCATTGTACATAAGGACCACAACTTCTTGATCCATTTTTCTCTTTCCTGGGATATTTAAGGTGTATCGAAGTGGAGGTTCTTGTCAACAGAGCAGCCCTAAACTATGGGGTGCCTGTGCCTTGATGATTTTTAGTTTTCCCAATTTATACGCCCGTGAGTGGAAGTGCCCTATGCTGTCTAAGCTGAGTGTTTTCGATGTTTCAGGACACACCGTACACTTCTGCAGAGTGGCTGTTGGCAATTTACATCCCGCCCATCAGCGTAGCAAGGCTCCCGTTTCTCCATGGCCTGTCCTGCATTTCTGGTTTTGACACTTTATTCAGCATGGCCCTTTTGACCGATGGGAAGCGAGACTTCTTTGTAGCGCTGATTTGCCTTTCCAGGTTGCTTGGTTGCCCAAAAGGGGCGTATGCGTTTTTTCCTGAATATATTCAGGAAAAAACGCATACGCCCTTTTTGGCCAAGGGCATCATTGTCGAGGTTTTGCCGCTTTTCCCGTGCTTTAAAGGCGATTCGAATCTACCTCCTGAAATCTGTTTCCTGCAATTCTGCCTTGCTTTCAAATCCTCTTCGTTGTCTTCCGTCAATATATTTGTGGACGAGAGTTATCATTTATAACTCTGCAGGTTTGTGAATTGCAGTGCCCCTGAGCTCCATTTTTCAACTCGCTTTCTTGGGAGCTGGCCGCAAAAGCGCAGGATTGCTTCAGGCCCTATTCTGGTCCCGGGCGGCAGGCTGAGGCTGTGGTTAATTCTTCTTCCTGATGGGAAAATAGAGTGACCTGTGCCTGTCCCAACACCTAGAGCTAGTGTCTCATTGGTTCCCCCTCTTCCCGTTCATCCTCAGGACAAATTGCAACCTGTACGGAACAGGAGGTTAAAGGTGCTGATTCTCCAAGGAGGGAGATTGCTAGTAAAGCGGCTGGAATGGCGAACCCGAGCACAAGGAGATGAGAAATGAGGTGCGTTTTAGAAACCTTTCCCGATCACACGGTGTACCATCTTCTGGGATTCTCATGCATGTTTACGATGTAGGAAGATGCCCTTGAACCTGGAGATTTGGGACCCATGGGATGGGTACCACGCAGTATTACTCTAAAGGGTCTGCGTTTGCTCACCCAACCTCACCAAACCTCTCAGCCCCAAGAGTGTCCACCCTTATGCCTCAATCAGCTGTGAGTCTAGATATGGTCAATCCAGGTGGCATCACAGCCCTTGAACGAATTTTGTAAGAATTTCTCTCTCTTTCACTGTCTTTGTTTCATGGGTTTTTAATAGTAATTGATTTTTATAAAGGGGTTTAGCTGTTTTTTACTGCTGTGTTTATGCCGCTTTACACCCACTTGACTCACATACAGAGAGATATCAATACATAGGTTTTAAGATTCTTACTAGTCAGATATATTCTTGGGCGGTGAATAGGGGGTTTTGAGTCCAGATCACTGAGCAAGTAGTAGGTCTTGTCTATTACATATTGGGTTTATGGAACGGTCTCTGAGCTAATTTGAAACCCTTGTTTTATGCATCACCCCACCTCAACTTTCCCGTTAACCAGCCATAGTGTGTTTTCTAAACGTGTGACTCTGTTCTGTTTTGTAATTCAGTTCAAGGGTCGCGGTTTTTACATTCCCTCTATAAGTGATATCTTATGATAAGTGTCTTTTTCTGTGTGACTTATTTCACTTAGAATCGTCGTACCTAAATCCCCTCATCATGCTGCTACTAGCCTTATGACGTTGATTTCATGGCTGAGTGATATTCCATTGTACATAAGGACCACAACTTCTTTATCCATTTTTCTCTTTCCTGGGATATTTAAGGTGTAACGAAGTGGAGGTTCTTGTCAACAGAGCAGCCCTAAACTTTGGGGTGCCTGTGCCTTGCTGATTTTTAGTTTTCCCAATTTATACGCCCGTGAGTGGAAGTGCCCTATGCTGTCTAAGCTGAGTGTTTTCGATGTTTCAGGACACACCGTACACTTCTGCAGAGTGGCTGTTGGCAATTTACATTACGCCCATCAGCGTAGCAAGGCTCCCGTTTCTCCATGGCCTGTCCTGCATTTCTGGTTTTGACACTTTATTCAGCATGGCCCTTTTGACCGATGGGAAGCGAGACTTCTTTGTAGCGCTGATTTGCCTTTCCAGGTTGCTTGGTTGGCCAAAAAGGGCGTATGCGTTTTTTCCTGAATATATTCAGGAAAAAACGCATACGCCCTTTTTGGCCAAGGGCATCATTGTCGAGGTTTTGCCACTTTTCCCGTGCTTTAAAGGCGATTCGAATCTACCTCCTGAAATCTGTTTCCTGCAATTCTGCCTTGCTTTCAAATCCTCTTTGTTGTCTTCCGTCAATATATTTGTGGACGAGAGTTATCATTTATAACTCTGCAGGTTTGTGAATTGCAGTGCCCCTGAGCTCCATTTTTCAACTCGCTTTCTTGGGAGCTGGCCGCAAAAGCGCAGGATTGCTTCAGGCCCTATTCTGGTCCCGGGCGGCAGGCTGAGGCTGTGGTTAATTCTTCTTCCTGATGGGAAAATAGAGTGACCTGTGCCTGTCCCAACACCTAGAGCTAGTGTCTCATTGGTTCCCCCTCTTCCCGTTCATCCTCAGGACAAATTGCAACCTGTATGGAACAGGAGGTTAAAGGTGCTGATTCTCCAAGGAGGGAGATTGCTAGTAAAGCGGCTGGAATGGCGAACCCGAGCACAAGGAGATGAGAAACGAGGTGCGTTTTAGAAACCTTTCCCGATCACATGGTGTACCATCTTCAGGGTTTCTCATGCATGTTTTCGATGTAGGAAGATGCCCTTGAACCTGGAGATTTGGGACCCATGGGATGGGTACCACGCAGTATTACTCTAAAGGGTCTGCGTTTGCTCACCCAACCTCACCAAACCTCTCAGCCCCAAGAGTGTCCTCCCTTATGTCTCAATCAGCTGTGGGTCTAGATATGGTCAATCCAGGTGGCATCACAGCCCTTGAACGAATTTTGTAAGAATTTCTCTCTCTTTCACTGTCTTTGTTTCATGGATTTTTAAAAGTTATTGATTTTTATAAAGGGGTTTAGCTGCTTTTCACTGCTGTGTTTATGCCACTTTACACCCACTTGACTCACTTACAGAGACATATCAATACATAGGTTTTAAGATTCTTACTAGTCAGATATATTCTTGGGCGGTGAATAGGGGGTGTTGAGTCCAGTTCACTGAGCAAGGAGTAGGTCGTGTCTATTACTTATTGGGTTTATGGAACGGTCTCTAAGCTAATTTAAAACCCTTCTTTTATGCATCACCGCACCTCACCTTTCCCGTTAAGCAGCCATAGTGTGTTTTCTAAACGTGTGACTCTGTTCTGTTTTGTAATTCAGTTCAAGGGTAGCGGTTTTTACATTCCCTCTATAAGTGATATCTTATGATAAGTGTCTTTTTCTGTGTGACTTATTTCACTTAGAATCGTCGTACCTAAATCCACTCATCATGCTGCTACTAGCCTTATGACGTTGATTTCATGGCTGAGTGATATTCCATTGTACATAAGGACCACAACTTCTTTATCCATTTTTCTCTTTCCTGGGATATTTAAGGTGTAACGAAGTGGAGGTTCTTGTCAACAGAGCAGCCCTAAACTTTGGGGTGCCTGTGCCTTGCTGATTTTTAGTTTTCCCAATTTATACGCCCGTGAGTGGAAGTGCCCTATGCTGTCTAAGCTGAGTGTTTTCGATGTTTCAGGACACACCGTACACTTCTGCAGAGTGGCTGTTGGCAATTTACATTACGCCCATCAGCGTAGCAAGGCTCCCGTTTCTCCATGGCCTGTCCTGCATTTCTGGTTTTGACACTTTATTCAGCATGGCCCTTTTGACCGATGGGAAGCGAGACTTCTTTGTAGCGCTGATTTGCCTTTCCAGGTTGCTTGGTTGGCCAAAAAGGGCGTATGCGTTTTTTCCTGAATATATTCAGGAGAAAACGCATACGCCCTTTTTGGCCAAGGGCATCATTGTCGAGGTTTTGCCACTTTTCCCGTGCTTTAAAGGCGATTCGAATCTACCTCCTGAAATCTGTTTACTGCAATTCTGCCTTGCTTTCAAATCCTCTTCGTTGTCTTCCGTCAATATATTTGTGGACGAGAGTTATCATTTATAACTCTGCAGGTTTGTGAATTGCAGTGCCCCTGAGCTCCATTTTTCAACTCGCTTTCTTGGGAGCTGGCCGCAAAAGCGCAGGATTGCTTCAGGCCCTATTCTGGTCCCGGGCGGCAGGTTGAGGCTGTGGTGAATTCTTCTTCCTGATGGGAAAATAGAGTGACCTGTGCCTGTCCCAACACCTAGAGCTAGTGTCTCATTGGTTCCCCCTCTTCCCGTTCATCCTCAGGACAAATTGCAACCTGTATGGAACAGGAGGTTAAAGGTGCTGATTCTCCAAGGAGGGAGATTGCTAGTAAAGCGGCTGGAATGGCGAACCCGAGCACAAGGAGATGAGAAACGAGGTGCGTTTTAGAAACCTTTCCCGATCACATGGTGTACCATCTTCAGGGTTTCTCATGCATGTTTTCGATGTAGGAAGATGCCCTTGAACCTGGAGATTTGGGACCCATGGGATGGGTACCACGCAGTATTACTCTAAAGGGTCTGCGTTTGCTCACCCAACCTCACCAAACCTCTCAGCCCCACGAGTGTCCTCCCTTATGTCTCAATCAGCTGTGGGTCTAGATATGGTCAATCCAGGTGGCATCACAGCCCTTGAACGAATTTTGTAAGTATTTCTCTCTCTTTCACTGTCTTTGTTTCATGGATTTTTAAAAGTTATTGATTTTTATAAAGGGGTTTAGCTGCTTTTCACTGCTGTGTTTATGCCACTTTACACCCACTTGACTCACTTACAGAGACATATCAATACATAGGTTTTAAGATTCTTACTAGTCAGATATATTCTTGGGCGGTGAATAGGGGGTGTTGAGTCCAGTTCACTGAGCAAGGAGTAGGTCGTGTCTATTACTTATTGGGTTTATGGAACGGTCTCTAAGCTAATTTAAAACCCTTCTTTTATGCATCACCGCACCTCACCTTTCCCGTTAAGCAGCCATAGTGTGTTTTCTAAACGTGTGACTCTGTTCTGTTCTGTAATTCAGTTCAAGGGTAGCGGTTTTTACATTCCCACTATAAGTGATATCTTATGATAAGTGTCTTTTTCTGTGTGACTTCTTTCACTTAGAATCGTCGTACCTAAATCCACTCATCATGCTGCTACTAGCCTTATGACGTTGATTTCATGGCTGAGTGATATTCCATTGTACATAAGGACCACAACTTCTTTATCCATTTTTCTCTTTCCTGGGATATTTAAGGTGTAACGAAGTGGAGGTTCTTGTCAACAGAGCAGCCCTAAACTTTGGGGTGCCTGTGTCTTGCTGATTTTTAGTTTTCCCAATTTATACGCCCATGAGTGGAAGTGCCCTATGCTCTGTAAGCTGAGTTTTTTCGATGTTTCAGGACACACCGTACACTTCTCCAGAGTGGCTGTTGGCAATTTACATCCCGCCCATCAGCGTAGCAAGGCTCCCGTTTCTCCATGGCCTGTCCTGCATTTCTGGTTTTGACACTTTATTCAGCATGGCCCTTTTGGCCGATGGGAAGCGAGACTTTTTTGTAGCGCTGATTGGCCTTTCCAGGTTGCTTGGTTGGCCAAAAAGGGCGTATGCGTTTTTTCCTGAATATATTCAGGAAAAAACGCATACGCCCTTTTTGGCCAAGGGCATCATTGTCGAGGTTTTGCCGCTTTTCCCGTGCTTTAAAGGCGATTCGAATCTACCTCCTGAAATCTGTTTCCTGCAATTCTGCCTTGCTTTCAAATCCTCTTCGTTGTCTTCCGTCAAAATATTGGTGGACGACAGTTATCATTTACAACTCTGCATGTTTGTGAATTGCAGTGCCCCTGAGCTCCATTTTCCAACTCGCTTTCTTGGGAGCTGGCCGCAAAAGCGCAGGATTGCCTCAGGCCCTATTCTGGTCCCGGGCGGGAGGCTGAGCCTGTGGTTAATTCTTCTTCCTGATGGGAAAATAGAGTGACCTGTGCCTTTCCCAACACCTAGAGCTAGTGTCTCATTGGTTCCCCCTCTTCCTGTTCATCCTCAGGACAAATTGCAACCTGTACGGAACAGGAGGTTAAAGGTGCTGATTCTCCAAGGAGGGAGATTGCTAGTAAAGCGGCTGGAATGGCGAACCCGAGCACAAGGAGATGAGAAATGAGGTGCGTGTTAGAAACCTTTCCCGATCACACGGTGTACCATCTTCTGGGATTCTCATGCATGTTTACGATGTAGGAAGATGCCCTTGAACCTGGAGATTTGGGACCCATGGGATGGGTACCACGCAGTATTACTCTAAAGGGTCTGCGTTTGCTCACCCAACCTCACCAAACCTCTCAGCCCCAAGAGTGTCCACCCTTATGCCTCAATCAGCTGTGGGTCTAGATATGGTCAATCCAGGTGGCATCACAGCCCTTGAACGAATTTTGTAAGAATTTCTCTCTCTTTCACTGTCTTTGTTTCACGGGTTTTTAAAAGTGATTGATTTTTATAAAGGGGTTTAGCTGCTTTTCACTGCTGTGTTTATGCCGCTTTACACCCACTTGACTCACTTACAGAGAGATATCAATACATAGGTTTTAAGATTCTTACTAGTCAGATATATTCTTGGGCGGTGAATAGGGGGTTTTGAGTCCAGATCACTGAGCAAGGAGTAGGTCTTGTCTATTACATATTGGGTTTATGGAACGGTCTCTGAGCTAATTTGAAACCCTTGTTTTATGCATCACCCCACCTCACCTTTCCCGTTAAGCAGCCATAGTGTGTTTTCTAAACGTGTGACTCTGTTCTGTTTTGTAATTCAGTTCAAGGGTAGCGGTTTTTACATTCCCTCTATAAGTGATATCTTATGATAAGTGTCTTTTTCTGTGTGACTTATTTCACTTAGAATCGTCGTACCTAAATCCACTCATCATGCTGCTACTAGCCTTATGACGTTGATTTCATGGCTGAGTGATATTCCATTGTACATAAGGACCACAACTTCTTTATCCATTTTTCTCTTTCCTGGGATATTTAAGGTGTAACGAAGTGGAGGTTCTTGTCAACAGAGCAGCCCTAAACTTTGGGGTGCCTGTGTCTTGCTGATTTTTAGTTTTCCCAATTTATACGCCCGTGAGTGGAAGTGCCCTATGCTGTCTAAGCTGAGTTTTTTCGATGTTTCAGGACACACCGTACACTTCTCCAGAGTGGCTGTTGGCAATTTACATCCCGCCCATCAGCGTAGCAAGGCTCCCGTTTCTCCATGGCCTGTCCTGCATTTCTGGTTTTGACACTTTATTCAGCATGGCCCTTTTGACCGATGGGAAGCGAGACTTCTTTGTAGCGCTGATTTGCCTTTCCAGGTTGCTTGGTTGGCCAAAAAGGGCGTATGCGTTTTTTCCTGAATATATTCAGGAAAAAACGCATACGGCCTTTTTGGCCAAGGGCATCATTGTCGAGGTTTTGCCGCTTTTCCCGTGCTTTAAAGGCGATTCGAATCTTCCTCCTGAAATCTGTTTCCTGCAATTCTGCCTTGCTTTCAAATCCTCTTTGTTGTCTTCCGTCAATATATTTGTGGACGAGAGTTATCATTTATAACTCTGCAGGTTTGTGAATTGCAGTGCCCCTGAGCTCCATTTTTCAACTCGCTTTCTTGGGAGCTGGCCGCAAAAGCGCAGGATTGCTTCAGGCCCTATTCTGGTCCCGGGCGGCAGGCTGAGCCTGTGGTTAATTCTTCTTCCTGATGGGAAAATAGAGCGACCTGTGCCTGTCCCAACACCTAGAGCTAGTGTCTCATTGGTTCCCCCTCTTCCCGTTCATCCTCAGGACAAATTGCAACCTGTACGGAACAGGAGGTTAAAGGTGCTGATTCTCCAAGGAGGGAGAATGCTAGTAAAGCGGCTGGAATGGCGAACCCGAGCACAAGGAGATGAGAAATGAGGTGCGTGTTAGAAACCTTTCCCGATCACACGGTGTACCATCTTCTGGGATTCTCATGCATGTTTTCGATGTAGGAAGATGCCCTTGAACCTGGAGATTTGGGACCCATGGGATGGGTACCACGCAGTATTACTCTAAAGGGTCTGCGTTTGCTCACCCAACCTCACCAAACCTCTCAGCCCCAAGAGTGTCCACCCTTATGCCTCAATCAGCTGTGGGTCTAGATATGGTCAATCCAGGTGGCATCACAGCCCTTGAACGAATTTTGTAAGAATTTCTCTCTCTTTCACTGTCTTTGTTTCACGGGTTTTTAAAAGTAATGGATTTTTATAAAGGGGTTTAGCTGTTTTTTACTGCTGTGTTTATGCCGCTTTACACCCACTTGACTCACATACAGAGAGATATCAATACATAGGTTTTAAGATTCTTACTAGTCAGATATATTCTTGGGCGGTGAATAGGGGGTTTTGAGTCCAGATCACTGAGCAAGGAGTAGGTCTTGTCTATTACATATTGGGTTTATGGAACGGTCTCTGAGCTAATTTGAAACCCTTGTTTTATGCATCACCCCACCTCACCTTTCCCGTTAAGCAGCCATAGTGTGTTTTCTAAACGTGTGACTCTGTTCTGTTTTGTAATTCAGTTCAAGGGTAGCGGTTTTACATTCCCTCTATAAGTGATATCTTATGATAAGTGTCGTTTTCTGTGTGGCTTATTTCACTTAGAATCGTCGTACCTAAATCCACTCATCATGCTGCTACTAGCCTTATGACGTTGATTTCATGGCTGAGTGATATTCCATTGTACATAAGGACCACAACTTCTTTATCCATTTTTCTCTTTCCTGGGATATTTAAGGTGTAACGAACTGGAGGTTCTTGTCAACAGAGCAGCCCTAAACTTTGGGGTGCCTGTGCCTTGCTGATTTTTAGTTTTCCCAATTTATACGCCCGTGAGTGGAAGTGCCCTATGCTGTCTAAGCTGAGTGTTTTCGATGTTTCAGGACACACCGTACACTTCTGCAGAGTGGCTGTTGGCAATTTACATCACGCCCATCAGCGTAGCAAGGCTCCCGTTTCTCCATGGCCTGTCCTGCATTTCTGGTTTTGACACTTTATTCAGCATGGCCCTTTTGACCGATGGGAAGCGAGACTTCTTTGTAGCGCTGATTTGCCTTTCCAGGTTGCTTGGTTGGCCAAAAAGGGCGTATGCGTTTTTTCCTGAATATATTCAGGAAAAAACGCATACGCCCTTTTTGGCCAAGGGCATCATTGTCGAGGTTTTGCCGCTTTTCCCGTGCTTTAAAGGCGATTCGAATCTACCTCCTGAAATCTGTTTCCTGCAATTCTGCCTTGCTTTCAAATCCTCTTTGTTGTCTTCCGTCAATATATTTGTGGACGAGAGTTATCATTTATAACTCTGCAGGTTTGTGAATTGCAGTGCCCCTGAGCTCCATTTTTCAACTCGCTTTCTTGGGAGCTGGCCGCAAAAGCGCAGGATTGCTTCAGGCCCTATTCTGGTCCCGGGCGGCACGCTGAGGCTGTGGTTAATTCTTCTTCCTGATGGGAAAATAGAGTGACCTGTGCCTGTCCCAACACCTAGAGCTAGTGTCTCATTGGTTCCCCCTCTTCCCGTTCATCCTCAGGACAAATTGCAACCTGTACGGAACAGGAGGTTAAAGGTGCTGATTCTCCAAGGAGGGAGATTGCTAGTAAAGCGGCTGGAATGGCGAACCCGAGCACAAGGAGATGAGAAATGAGGTGCGTTTTAGAAACCTTTCCCGATCACACGGTGTACCATCTTCTGGGATTCTCATGCATGTTTACGATGTAGGAAGATGCCCTTGAACCTGGAGATTTGGGACCCATGGGATGGGTACCACGCAGTATTACTCTAAAGGGTCTGCGTTTGCTCACCCAACCTCACCAAACCTCTCAGCCCCAAGAGTGTCCACCCTTATGCCTCAATCAGCTGTGGGTCTAGATATGGTCAATCCAGGTGGCATCACAGCCCTTGAACGAATTTTGTAAGAATTTCTCTCTCTTTCACTGTCTTTGTTTCACGGGTTTTTAAAAGTGATTGATTTTAATAAAGAGGTTTAGCTGCTTTTCACTGCTGTGTTTATGCCGCTTTACACCCACTTGACTCACTTACAGAGAGATATCAATATATAGGTTTAAGATTCTTACTAGTCAGATATATTCTTGGGCGGTGAATAAGGGGTGTTGAGTCCAGTTCACTGAGCAAGGTGTAGGTCGTGTCTATTACATATTGGGTTAATGGAACGGTATCTGAGCTAATTTGAAACCCTTGTTTTATGCATCACCCGACCTCACCTTTCCCGTTAAGCAGCCATAGTGTGTTTTCTAAACGTGTGACTCTGTTCTGTTTTGTAATTCAGTTCAAGGGTCGCGGTTTTTACATTCCTTCTATAAGTGATATCTTATGATAAGGGTCTTTTTCTGTGTGACTTATTTCACTTAGAATCGTCGTACCTAAATCCACTCATCATGCTGCTACTAGCCTTATGACGTTGATTTCATGGCTGAGTGATATTCCATTGTACATAAGGACCACAACTTCTTTATCCATTTTTCTCTTTCCTGGGATATTTAAGGTGTAACGAAGTGGAGGTTCTTGTCAACAGAGCAGCCCTAAACTTTGGGGTGCCTGTGCCTTGCTGATTTTTAGTTTTCCCAATTTATACGCCCGTGAGTGGAAGTGCCCTATGCTCTCTAAGCTGAGTGTTTTCGATGTTTCAGGACACACCGTACACTTCTGCAGAGTGGCTGTTGGCAATTTACATCCCGCCCATCAGCGTAGCAAGGCTCCCGTTTCTCCATGGCCTGTCCTGCATTTCTGGTTTTGACACTTTATTCAGCATGGCCCTTTTGACCGATGGGAAGCGAGACTTCTTTGTAGCGCTGATTTGCCTTTCCAGGTTGCTTGGTTGGCCAAAAAGGGAGTATGCGTTTTTTCCTGAATATATTCAGGAAAAAACGCATACGCCCTTTTTGGCCAAGGGCATCATTGTCGAGGTTTTGCCGCTTTTCCCGTGCTTTAAAGGCGATTCGAATCTACCTCCTGAAATCTGTTTCCTGCAATTCTGCCTTGCTTTCAAATCCTCTTTGTTGTCTTCCGTCAATATATTTGTGGACGAGAGTTATCATTTATAACTCTGCAGGTTTGTGAATTGCAGTGCCCCTGAGCTCCATTTTTCAACTCGCTTTCTTGGGAGCTGGCCGCAAAAGCGCAGGATTGCTTCAGGCCCTATTCTGGTCCCGGGTGGCAGGCTGAGGCTGTGGTTAATTCTTCTTCCTGATGGGAAAATAGAGCGACCTGTGCCTGTCCCAACACCTAGAGCTAGTGTCTCATTGGTTCCCCCTCTTCCCGTTCATCCTCAGGACAAATTGCAACCTGTACGGAACAGGAGGTTAAAGGTGCTGATTCTCCAAGGAGGGAGATTGCTAGTAAAGCGGCTGGAATGGCGAACCCGAGCACAAGGAGATGAGAAATGAGGTGCGTTTTAGAAACCTTTCCCGATCACACGGTGTACCATCCTCTGGGATTCTCCTGCATGTTTTCGATGTAGGAAGATGCCCTTGAACCTGGAGATTTGGGACCCATGGGATGGGTACCACGCAGTATTACTCTAAAGGGTCTGCGTTTGCTCACCCAACCTCACCAAACCTCTCAGCCCCAAGAGTGTCCACCCTTATGCCTCAATCAGCTGTGGGTCTAGATATGGTCAATCCAGGTGGCATCACAGCCCTTGAACGAATTTTGTAAGAATTTCTCTCTCTTTCACTGTCTTTGTTTCACGGGTTTTTAAAAGTGATTGATTTTTATAAAGGGGTTTAGCTGCTTTTCACTGCTGTGTTTATGCCGCTTTACACCCACTTGACTCACTTACAGAGAGATATCAATACATAGGTTTTAAGATTCTTACTAGTCAGATATATTCTTGGGCGGTGAATAGGGGGTTTTGAGTCCAGATCACTGAGCAAGGAGTAGGTCTTGTCTATTACATATTGGGTTTATGGAACGGTCTCTGAGCTAATTTGAAACCCTTGTTTTATGCATCACCCCACCTCACCTTTCCCGTTAACCAGCCATAGTGTGTTTTCTAAACGTGTGACTCTGTTCTGTTTTGTAATTCAGTGCAAGGGTAGCGGTTTTTACATTCCCTCTATAAGTGATATCTTATGATAAGTGTCTTTTTCTGTGTGACTTATTTCACTTAGAATCGTCGTACCTAAATCCACTCATCATGCTGCTACTAGCCTTATGACGTTGATTTCATGGCTGAGTGATATTCCATTGTACAAAAGGACCACAACTTCTTTATCCATTTTTCTCTTTCCTGGGATATTTAAGGTGTAACGAAGTGGAGGTTCTTGTCAACAGAGCAGCCCTAAACTTTGGGGTGCCTGTGCCTTGCTGATTTTTAGTTTTCCCAATTTATACGCCCGTGAGTGGAAGTGCCCTATGCTGTCTAAGCTGAGTGTTTTCGATGTTTCAGGACACACCGTACACTTCTGCAGAGTGGCTGTTGGCAATTTACATTACGCCCATCAGCGTAGCAAGGCTCCCGTTTCTCCATGGCCTGTCCTGCATTTCTGGTTTTGACACTTTATTCAGCATGGCCCTTTTGACCGATGGGAAGCGAGACTTCTTTGTAGCGCTGATTTGCCTTTCCAGGTTGCTTGGTTGGCCAAAAAGGGCGTATGCGTTTTTTCCTGAATATATTCAGGAAAAAACGCATACGCCCTTTTTGGCCAAGGGCATCATTGTCGAGGTTTTGCCACTTTTCCCGTGCTTTAAAGGCGATTCGAATCTACCCCTGAAATCTGTTTCCTGCAATTCTGCCTTGCTTTCAAATCCTCTTTGTTGTCTTCCGTCAATATATTTGTGGACGAGAGTTATCATTTATAACTCTGCAGGTTTGTGAATTGCAGTGCCCCTGAGCTCCATTTTTCAACTCGCTTTCTTGGGAGCTGGCCGCAAAAGCGCAGGATTGCTTCAGGCCCTATTCTGGTCCCGGGCGGCAGGCTGAGGCTGTGGTTAATTCTTCTTCCTGATGGGAAAATAGAGTGACCTTTGCCTGTCCCAACACCTAGAGCTAGTGTCTCATTGGTTCCCCCTCTTCCCGTTCATCCTCAGGACAAATTGCAACCTGTACGGAACAGGAGGTTAAAGGTGCTGATTCTCCAAGGAGGGAGATTGCTAGTAAAGCGGCTGGAATGGCGAACCCGAGCACAAGGAGATGAGAAATGAGGTGCGTTTTAGAAACCTTTCCCGATCACACGGTGTACCATCTTCTGGGATTCTCATGCATGTTTACGATGTAGGAAGATGCCCTTGAACCTGGAGATTTGGGACCCATGGGATGGGTACCACGCAGTATTACTCTAAAGGGTCTGCGTTTGCTCACCCAACCTCACCAAACCTCTCAGCCCCAAGAGTGTCCACCCTTATGCCTCAATCAGCTGTGGGTCTAGATATGGTCAATCCAGGTGGCATCACAGCCCTTGAACGAATTTTGTAAGAATTTCTCTCTCTTTCACTGTCTTTGTTTCACGGGTTTTTAAAAGTGATTGATTTTTATAAAGAGGTTTAGCTGCTTTTCACTGCTGTGTTTATGCCGCTTTACACCCACTTGACTCACTTACAGAGAGATATCAATATATAGGTTTAAGATTCTTACTAGTCAGATATATTCTTGGGCGGTGAATAAGGGGTGTTGAGTCCAGTTCACTGAGCAAGGTGTAGGTCGTGTCTATTACATATTGGGTTAATGGAACGGTATCTGAGCTAATTTGAAACCCTTGTTTTATGCATCACCCCACCTCACCTTTCCCGTTAAGCAGCCATAGTGTGTTTTCTAAACGTGTGACTCTGTTCTGTTTTGTAATTCAGTTCAAGGGTCGCGGTTTTTACATTCCTTCTATAAGTGATATCTTATGATAAGGGTCTTTTTCTGTGTGACTTATTTCACTTAGAATCGTCGTACCTAAATCCACTCATCATGCTGCTACTAGCCTTATGACGTTGATTTCATGGCTGAGTGATATTCCATTGTACATAAGGACCACAACTTCTTTATCCATTTTTCTCTTTCCTGGGATATTTAAGGTGTAACGAAGTGGAGGTTCTTGTCAACAGAGCAGCCCTAAACTTTGGGGTGCCTGTGCCTTGCTGATTTTTAGTTTTCCCAATTTATACACCCGTGAGTGGAAGTGCCCTATGCTGTCTAAGCTGAGTGTTTTCGATGTTTCAGGACACACCGTACACTTCTGCAGAGTGGCTGTTGGCAATTTACATCACGCCCATCAGCGTAGCAAGGCTCCCGTTTCTCCATGGCCTGTCCTGCATTTCTGGTTTTGACACTTTATTCAGCATGGCCCTTTTGACCGATGGGAAGCGAGACTTCTTTGTAGCGCTGATTTGCCTTTCCAGGTTGCTTGGTTGGCCAAAAAGGGCGTATGCGTTTTTTCCTGAATATATTCAGGAAAAAACGCATACGCCCTTTTTGGCCAAGGGCATCATTGTCGAGGTTTTGCCACTTTTCCCGTGCTTTAAAGGCGATTCGAATCTACCTCCTGAAATCTGTTTCCTGCAATTCTGCCTTGCTTTCAAATCCTCTTTGTTGTCTTCCGTCAATATATTTGTGGACGAGAGTTATCATTTATAACTCTGCAGGTTTGTGAATTGCAGTGCCCCTGAGCTCCATTTTTCAACTCGCTTTCTTGGGAGCTGGCCGCAAAAGCGCAGGATTGCTTCAGGCCCTATTCTGGTCCCGGGCGGCAGGCTGAGGCTGTGGTTAATTCTTCTTCCTGATGGGAAAATAGAGTGACCTGTGCCTGTCCCAACACCTAGAGCTAGTGTCTCATTGGTTCCCCCTCTTCCCGTTCATCCTCAGGACAAATTGCAACCTGTATGGAACAGGAGGTTAAAGGTGCTGATTCTCCAAGGAGGGAGATTGCTAGTAAAGCGGCTGGAATGGCGAACCCGAGCACAAGGAGATGAGAAACGAGGTGCGTTTTAGAAACCTTTCCCGATCACATGGTGTACCATCTTCAGGGTTTCTCATGCATGTTTTCGATGTAGGAAGATGCCCTTGAACCTGGAGATTTGGGACCCATGGGATGGGTACCACGCAGTATTACTCTAAAGGGTCTGCGTTTGCTCACCCAACCTCACCAAACCTCTCAGCCCCAAGAGTGTCCTCCCTTATGTCTCAATCAGCTGTGGGTCTAGATATGGTCAATCCAGGTGGCATCACAGCCCTTGAACGAATTTTGTAAGAATTTCTCTCTCTTTCACTGTCTTTGTTTCATGGATTTTTAAAAGTTATTGATTTTTTTAAAGGGGTTTAGCTGCTTTTCACTGCTGTGTTTATGCCACTTTACACCCACTTGACTCACTTACAGAGACATATCAATACATAGGTTTTAAGATTCTTACTAGTCAGATATATTCTTGGGCGGTGAATAGGGGGTGTTGAGTCCAGTTCACTGAGCAAGGAGTAGGTCGTGTCTATTACTTATTGGGTTTATGGAACGGTCTCTAAGCTAATTTAAAACCCTTCTTTTATGCATCACCGCACCTCACCTTTCCCGTTAAGCAGCCATAGTGTGTTTTCTAAACGTGTGACTCTGTTCTGTTTTGTAATTCAGTTCAAGGGTAGCGGTTTTTACATTCCCTCTATAAGTGATATCTTATGATAAGTGTCTTTTTCTGTGTGACTTATTTCACTTAGAATCGTCGTACCTAAATCCACTCATCATGCTGCTACTAGCCTTATGACGTTGATTTCATGGCTGAGTGATATTCCATTGTACATAAGGACCACAACTTCTTTATCCATTTTTCTCTTTCCTGGGATATTTAAGGTGTAACGAAGTGGAGGTTCTTGTCAACAGAGCAGCCCTAAACTTTGGGGTGCCTGTGTCTTGCTGATTTTTAGTTTTCCCAATTTATACGCCGGTGAGTGGAAGTGCCCTATGCTCTCTAAGCTGAGTTTTTTCGATGTTTCCGGACACACCAGACACTTCTCCAGAGTGGCTGTTGGCAATTTACCTCCCGCCCATCAGCCTAGCAAGGCTCCCGTTTCTCCATGGCCTGTCCTGCATTTCTGGTTTTGACACTTTATTCAGCATGGCCCTTTTGACCGATGGGAAGCGAGACTTTTTTGTAGCGCTGATTGGCCTTTCCAGGTTGCTTGGTTGGTCAAAAGGCGTATGCGTTTTTTCCTGAATATATTCAGGAAAAAACGCATACGCCCTTTTTGACCAAGGGCATCATTGTCGAGGTTTTGCCGCTTTTCCCGTGCTTTAAAGGCGATTCGAATCTACCTCCTGAAATCTGTTTCCTGCAATTCTGCCTTGCTTTCAAATCCTCTTCGTTGTCTTCCGTCAATATATTGGTGGACGACAGTTATCATTTACAACTCTGCATGTTTGTGAATTGCAGTGCCCCTGAGCTCCATTTTCCAACTCGCTTTCTTGGGAGCTGGCCGCAAAAGCGCAGGATTGCCTCAGGCCCTATTCTGGTCCCGGGCGGCAGGCTGAGCCTGTGGTTAATTCTTCTTCCTGATGGGAAAATAGAGTGACCTGTGCCTGTCTCAACACCTAGAGCTAGTGTCTCATTGGTTCCCCCTCTTCCTGTTCATCCTCAGGACAAATTGCAACCTGTACGGAACAGGAGGTTAAAGGTGCTGATTCTCCAAGGAGGGAGATTGCTAGTAAAGCGGCTGGAATGGCGAACCCGAGCACAAGGAGATGAGAAAAGAGGTGCGTTTTAGAAACCTTTCCCGATCACACGGTGTACCATCTTCTGGGATTCTCATGCATGTTTACGATGTAGGAAGATGCCCTTGAACCTGGAGATTTGGGACCCATGGGATGGGTACCACGCAGTATTACTCTAAAGGGTCTGCGTTTGCTCACCCAACCTCACCAAACCTCTCAGCCCCAAGAGTGTCCACCCTTATGCCTCAATCAGCTGTGAGTCTAGATATGGTCAATCCAGGTGGCATCACAGCCCTTGAACGAATTTTGTAAGAATTTCTCTCTCTTTCACTGTCTTTGTTTCATGGGTTTTTAATAGTAATTGATTTTTATAAAGGGGTTTAGCTGTTTTTTACTGCTGTGTTTATGCCGCTTTACACCCACTTGACTCACATACAGAGAGATATCAATACATAGGTTTTAAGATTCTTACTAGTCAGATATATTCTTGGGCGGTGAATAGGGGGTTTTGAGTCCAGATCACTGAGCAAGTAGTAGGTCTTGTCTATTACATATTGGGTTTATGGAACGGTCTCTGAGCTAATTTGAAACCCTTGTTTTATGCATCACCCCACCTCAACTTTCCCGTTAACCAGCCATAGTGTGTTTTCTAAACGTGTGACTCTGTTCTGTTTTGTAATTCAGTTCAAGGGTCGCGGTTTTTACATTCCCTCTATAAGTGATATCTTATGATAAGTGTCTTTTTCTGTGTGACTTATTTCACTTAGAATCATCGTACCTAAATCCCCTCATCATGCTGCTACTAGCCTTATGACGTTGATTTCATGGCTGAGTGATATTCCATTGTACATAAGGACCACAACTTCTTTATCCATTTTTCTCTTTCCTGGGATATTTAAGGTGTAACGAAGTGGAGGTTCTTGTCAACAGAGCAGCCCTAAACTTTGGGGTGCCTGTGCCTTGCTGATTTTTAGTTTTCCCAATTTATACGCCCGTGAGTGGAAGTGCCCTATGCTGTCTAAGCTGAGTGTTTTCGATGTTTCAGGACACACCGTACACTTCTGCAGAGTGGCTGTTGGCAATTTACATTACGCCCATCAGCGTAGCAAGGCTCCCGTTTCTCCATGGCCTGTCCTGCATTTCTGGTTTTGACACTTTATTCAGCATGGCCCTTTTGACCGATGGGAAGCGAGACTTCTTTGTAGCGCTGATTTGCCTTTCCAGGTTGCTTGGTTGGCCAAAAAGGGCGTATGCGTTTTTTCCTGAATATATTCAGGAGAAAACGCATACGCCCTTTTTGGCCAAGGGCATCATTGTCGAGGTTTTGCCACTTTTCCCGTGCTTTAAAGGCGATTCGAATCTACCTCCTGAAATCTGTTTCCTGCAATTCTGCCTTGCTTTCAAATCCTCTTTGTTGTCTTCCGTCAATATATTTGTGGACGAGAGTTATCATTTATAACTCTGCAGGTTTGTGAATTGCAGTGCCCCTGAGCTCCATTTTTCAACTCGCTTTCTTGGGAGCTGGCCGCAAAAGCGCAGGATTGCTTCAGGCCCTATTCTGGTCCCGGGCGGCAGGCTGAGGCTGTGGTTAATTCTTCTTCCTGATGGGAAAATAGAGTGACCTGTGCCTGTCCCAACACCTAGAGCTAGTGTCTCATTGGTTCCCCCTCTTCCCGTTCATCCTCAGGACAAATTGCAACCTGTATGGAACAGGAGGTTAAAGGTGCTGATTCTCCAAGGAGGGAGATTGCTAGTAAAGCGGCTGGAATGGCGAACCCGAGCACAAGGAGATGAGAAACGAGGTGCGTTTTAGAAACCTTTCCCGATCACACGGTGTACCATCTTCTGGGATTCTCATGCATGTTTACGATGTAGGAAGATGCCCTTGAACCTGGAGATTTGGGACCCATGGGATGGGTACCACGCAGTATTACTCTAAAGGGTCTGCGTTTGCTCACCCAACCTCACCAAACCTCTCAGCCCCAAGAGTGTCCACCCTTATGCCTCAATCAGCTGTGGGTCTAGATATGGTCAATCCAGGTGGCATCACAGCCCTTGAACGAATTTTGTAAGAATTTCTCTCTCTTTCACTGTCTTTGTTTCACGGGTTTTTAAAAGTGATTGATTTTTATAAAGAGGTTTAGCTGCTTTTCACTGCTGTGTTTATGCCGCTTTACACCCACTTGACTCACTTACAGAGAGATATCAATATATAGGTTTAAGATTCTTACTAGTCAGATATATTCTTGGGCGGTGAATAAGGGGTGTTGAGTCCAGTTCACTGAGCAAGGTGTAGGTCGTGTCTATTACATATTGGGTTAATGGAACGGTATCTGAGCTAATTTGAAACCCTTGTTTTATGCATCACCCCACCTCACCTTTCCCGTTAAGCAGCCATAGTGTGTTTTCTAAACGTGTGACTCTGTTCTGTTTTGTAATTCAGTTCAAGGGTCGCGGTTTTTACATTCCTTCTATAAGTGATATCTTATGATAAGGGTCTTTTTCTGTGTGACTTATTTCACTTAGAATCGTCGTACCTAAATCCACTCATCATGCTGCTACTAGCCTTATGACGTTGATTTCATGGCTGAGTGATATTCCATTGTACATAAGGACCACAACTTCTTTATCCATTTTTCTCTTTCCTGGGATATTTAAGGTGTAACGAAGTGGAGGTTCTTGTCAACAGAGCAGCCCTAAACTTTGGGGTGCCTGTGCCTTGCTGATTTTTAGTTTTCCCAATTTATACACCCGTGAGTGGAAGTGCCCTATGCTGTCTAAGCTGAGTGTTTTCGATGTTTCAGGACACACCGTACACTTCTGCAGAGTGGCTGTTGGCAATTTACATCACGCCCATCAGCGTAGCAAGGCTCCCGTTTCTCCATGGCCTGTCCTGCATTTCTGGTTTTGACACTTTATTCAGCATGGCCCTTTTGACCGATGGGAAGCGAGACTTCTTTGTAGCGCTGATTTGCCTTTCCAGGTTGCTTGGTTGGCCAAAAAGGGCGTATGCGTTTTTTCCTGAATATATTCAGGAAAAAACGCATACGCCCTTTTTGGCCAAGGGCATCATTGTCGAGGTTTTGCCACTTTTCCCGTGCTTTAAAGGCGATTCGAATCTACCTCCTGAAATCTGTTTCCTGCAATTCTGCCTTGCTTTCAAATCCTCTTTGTTGTCTTCCGTCAATATATTTGTGGACGAGAGTTATCATTTATAACTCTGCAGGTTTGTGAATTGCAGTGCCCCTGAGCTCCATTTTTCAACTCGCTTTCTTGGGAGCTGGCCGCAAAAGCGCAGGATTGCTTCAGGCCCTATTCTGGTCCCGGGCGGCAGGCTGAGGCTGTGGTTAATTCTTCTTCCTGATGGGAAAATAGAGTGACCTGTGCCTGTCCCAACACCTAGAGCTAGTGTCTCATTGGTTCCCCCTCTTCCCGTTCATCCTCAGGACAAATTGCAACCTGTATGGAACAGGAGGTTAAAGGTGCTGATTCTCCAAGGAGGGAGATTGCTAGTAAAGCGGCTGGAATGGCGAACCCGAGCACAAGGAGATGAGAAACGAGGTGCGTTTTAGAAACCTTTCCCGATCACATGGTGTACCATCTTCAGGGTTTCTCATGCATGTTTTCGATGTAGGAAGATGCCCTTGAACCTGGAGATTTGGGACCCATGGGATGGGTACCACGCAGTATTACTCTAAAGGGTCTGCGTTTGCTCACCCAACCTCACCAAACCTCTCAGCCCCAAGAGTGTCCTCCCTTATGTCTCAATCAGCTGTGGGTCTAGATATGGTCAATCCAGGTGGCATCACAGCCCTTGAACGAATTTTGTAAGAATTTCTCTCTCTTTCACTGTCTTTGTTTCATGGATTTTTAAAAGTTATTGATTTTTTTAAAGGGGTTTAGCTGCTTTTCACTGCTGTGTTTATGCCACTTTACACCCACTTGACTCACTTACAGAGACATATCAATACATAGGTTTTAAGATTCTTACTAGTCAGATATATTCTTGGGCGGTGAATAGGGGGTGTTGAGTCCAGTTCACTGAGCAAGGAGTAGGTCGTGTCTATTACTTATTGGGTTTATGGAACGGTCTCTAAGCTAATTTAAAACCCTTCTTTTATGCATCACCGCACCTCACCTTTCCCGTTAAGCAGCCATAGTGTGTTTTCTAAACGTGTGACTCTGTTCTGTTTTGTAATTCAGTTCAAGGGTAGCGGTTTTTACATTCCCTCTATAAGTGATATCTTATGATAAGTGTCTTTTTCTGTGTGACTTATTTCACTTAGAATCGTCGTACCTAAATCCACTCATCATGCTGCTACTAGCCTTATGACGTTGATTTCATGGCTGAGTGATATTCCATTGTACATAAGGACCACAACTTCTTTATCCATTTTTCTCTTTCCTGGGATATTTAAGGTGTAACGAAGTGGAGGTTCTTGTCAACAGAGCAGCCCTAAACTTTGGGGTGCCTGTGTCTTGCTGATTTTTAGTTTTCCCAATTTATACGCCGGTGAGTGGAAGTGCCCTATGCTCTCTAAGCTGAGTTTTTTCGATGTTTCCGGACACACCAGACACTTCTCCAGAGTGGCTGTTGGCAATTTACCTCCCGCCCATCAGCCTAGCAAGGCTCCCGTTTCTCCATGGCCTGTCCTGCATTTCTGGTTTTGACACTTTATTCAGCATGGCCCTTTTGACCGATGGGAAGCGAGACTTTTTTGTAGCGCTGATTGGCCTTTCCAGGTTGCTTGGTTGGTCAAAAGGCGTATGCGTTTTTTCCTGAATATATTCAGGAAAAAACGCATACGCCCTTTTTGACCAAGGGCATCATTGTCGAGGTTTTGCCGCTTTTCCCGTGCTTTAAAGGCGATTCGAATCTACCTCCTGAAATCTGTTTCCTGCAATTCTGCCTTGCTTTCAAATCCTCTTCGTTGTCTTCCGTCAATATATTGGTGGACGACAGTTATCATTTACAACTCTGCATGTTTGTGAATTGCAGTGCCCCTGAGCTCCATTTTCCAACTCGCTTTCTTGGGAGCTGGCCGCAAAAGCGCAGGATTGCCTCAGGCCCTATTCTGGTCCCGGGCGGCAGGCTGAGCCTGTGGTTAATTCTTCTTCCTGATGGGAAAATAGAGTGACCTGTGCCTGTCTCAACACCTAGAGCTAGTGTCTCATTGGTTCCCCCTCTTCCTGTTCATCCTCAGGACAAATTGCAACCTGTACGGAACAGGAGGTTAAAGGTGCTGATTCTCCAAGGAGGGAGATTGCTAGTAAAGCGGCTGGAATGGCGAACCCGAGCACAAGGAGATGAGAAATGAGGTGCGTTTTAGAAACCTTTCCCGATCACACGGTGTACCATCTTCTGGGATTCTCATGCATGTTTACGATGTAGGAAGATGCCCTTGAACCTGGAGATTTGGGACCCATGGGATGGGTACCACGCAGTATTACTCTAAAGGGTCTGCGTTTGCTCACCCAACCTCACCAAACCTCTCAGCCCCAAGAGTGTCCACCCTTATGCCTCAATCAGCTGTGAGTCTAGATATGGTCAATCCAGGTGGCATCACAGCCCTTGAACGAATTTTGTAAGAATTTCTCTCTCTTTCACTGTCTTTGTTTCATGGGTTTTTAATAGTAATTGATTTTTATAAAGGGGTTTAGCTGTTTTTTACTGCTGTGTTTATGCCGCTTTACACCCACTTGACTCACATACAGAGAGATATCAATACATAGGTTTTAAGATTCTTACTAGTCAGATATATTCTTGGGCGGTGAATAGGGGGTTTTGAGTCCAGATCACTGAGCAAGTAGTAGGTCTTGTCTATTACATATTGGGTTTATGGAACGGTCTCTGAGCTAATTTGAAACCCTTGTTTTATGCATCACCCCACCTCAACTTTCCCGTTAACCAGCCATAGTGTGTTTTCTAAACGTGTGACTCTGTTCTGTTTTGTAATTCAGTTCAAGGGTCGCGGTTTTTACATTCCCTCTATAAGTGATATCTTATGATAAGTGTCTTTTTCTGTGTGACTTATTTCACTTAGAATCATCGTACCTAAATCCCCTCATCATGCTGCTACTAGCCTTATGACGTTGATTTCATGGCTGAGTGATATTCCATTGTACATAAGGACCACAACTTCTTTATCCATTTTTCTCTTTCCTGGGATATTTAAGGTGTAACGAAGTGGAGGTTCTTGTCAACAGAGCAGCCCTAAACTTTGGGGTGCCTGTGCCTTGCTGATTTTTAGTTTTCCCAATTTATACGCCCGTGAGTGGAAGTGCCCTATGCTGTCTAAGCTGAGTGTTTTCGATGTTTCAGGACACACCGTACACTTCTGCAGAGTGGCTGTTGGCAATTTACATTACGCCCATCAGCGTAGCAAGGCTCCCGTTTCTCCATGGCCTGTCCTGCATTTCTGGTTTTGACACTTTATTCAGCATGGCCCTTTTGACCGATGGGAAGCGAGACTTCTTTGTAGCGCTGATTTGCCTTTCCAGGTTGCTTGGTTGGCCAAAAAGGGCGTATGCGTTTTTTCCTGAATATATTCAGGAGAAAACGCATACGCCCTTTTTGGCCAAGGGCATCATTGTCGAGGTTTTGCCACTTTTCCCGTGCTTTAAAGGCGATTCGAATCTACCTCCTGAAATCTGTTTCCTGCAATTCTGCCTTGCTTTCAAATCCTCTTTGTTGTCTTCCGTCAATATATTTGTGGACGAGAGTTATCATTTATAACTCTGCAGGTTTGTGAATTGCAGTGCCCCTGAGCTCCATTTTTCAACTCGCTTTCTTGGGAGCTGGCCGCAAAAGCGCAGGATTGCTTCAGGCCCTATTCTGGTCCCGGGCGGCAGGCTGAGGCTGTGGTTAATTCTTCTTCCTGATGGGAAAATAGAGTGACCTGTGCCTGTCCCAACACCTAGAGCTAGTGTCTCATTGGTTCCCCCTCTTCCCGTTCATCCTCAGGACAAATTGCAACCTGTATGGAACAGGAGGTTAAAGGTGCTGATTCTCCAAGGAGGGAGATTGCTAGTAAAGCGGCTGGAATGGCGAACCCGAGCACAAGGAGATGAGAAACGAGGTGCGTTTTAGAAACCTTTCCCGATCACATGGTGTACCATCTTCAGGGTTTCTCATGCATGTTTTCGATGTAGGAAGATGCCCTTGAACCTGGAGATTTGGGACCCATGGGATGGGTACCACGCAGTATTACTCTAAAGGGTCTGCGTTTGCTCACCCAACCTCACCAAACCTCTCAGCCCCAAGAGTGTCCTCCCTTATGTCTCAATCAGCTGTGGGTCTAGATATGGTCAATCCAGGTGGCATCACAGCCCTTGAACGAATTTTGTAAGAATTTCTCTCTCTTTCACTGTCTTTGTTTCATGGATTTTTAAAAGTTATTGATTTTTATAAAGGGGTTTAGCTGCTTTTCACTGCTGTGTTTATGCCACTTTACACCCACTTGACTCACTTACAGAGACATATCAATACATAGGTTTTAAGATTCTTACTAGTCAGATATATTCTTGGGCGGTGAATAGGGGGTGTTGAGTCCAGTTCACTGAGCAAGGAGTAGGTCGTGTCTATTACTTATTGGGTTTATGGAACGGTCTCTAAGCTAATTTAAAACCCTTCTTTTATGCATCACCGCACCTCACCTTTCCCGTTAAGCAGCCATAGTGTGTTTTCTAAACGTGTGACTCTGTTCTGTTTTGTAATTCAGTTCAAGGGTAGCGGTTTTTACATTCCCTCTATAAGTGATATCTTATGATAAGTGTCTTTTTCTGTGTGACTTATTTCACTTAGAATCGTCGTACCTAAATCCACTCATCATGCTGCTACTAGCCTTATGACGTTGATTTCATGGCTGAGTGATATTCCATTGTACATAAGGACCACAACTTCTTGATCCATTTTTCTCTTTCCTGGGATATTTAAGGTGTAACGAAGTGGAGGTTCTTGTCAACAGAGCAGCCCTAAACTTTGGGGTGCCTGTGCCTTGCTGATTTTTAGTTTTCCCAATTTATACGCCCGTGAGTGGAAGTGCCCTATGCTGTCTAAGCTGAGTGTTTTCGATGTTTCAGGACACACCGTACACTTCTGCAGAGTGGCTGTTGGCAATTTACATTACGCCCATCAGCGTAGCAAGGCTCCCGTTTCTCCATGGCCTGTCCTGCATTTCTGGTTTTGACACTTTATTCAGCATGGCCCTTTTGACCGATGGGAAGCGAGACTTCTTTGTAGCGCTGATTTGCCTTTCCAGGTTGCTTGGTTGGCCAAAAAGGGCGTATGCGTTTTTTCCTGAATATATTCAGGAAAAAACGCATACGCCCTTTTTGGCCAAGGGCATCATTGTCGAGGTTTTGCCACTTTTCCCGTGCTTTAAAGGCGATTCGAATCTACCTCCTGAAATCTGTTTCCTGCAATTCTGCCTTGCTTTCAAATCCTCTTTGTTGTCTTCCGTCAATATATTTGTGGACGAGAGTTATCATTTATAACTCTGCAGGTTTGTGAATTGCAGTGCCCCTGAGCTCCATTTTTCAACTCGCTTTCTTGGGAGCTGGCCGCAAAAGCGCAGGATTGCTTCAGGCCCTATTCTGGTCCCGGGCGGCAGGCTGAGGCTGTGGTGAATTCTTCTTCCTGATGGGAAAATAGAGTGACCTGTGCCTGTCCCAACACCTAGAGCTAGTGTCTCATTGGTTCCCCCTCTTTCCGTTCATCCTCAGGACAAATTGCAACCTGTATGGAACAGGAGGTTAAAGGTGCTGATTCTCCAAGGAGGGAGATTGCTAGTAAAGCGGCTGGAATGGCGAACCCGAGCACAAGGAGATGAGAAACGAGGTGCGTTTTAGAAACCTTTCCCGATCACACGGTGTACCATCTTCTGGGATTCTCATGCATGTTTTCGATGTAGGAAGATGCCCTTGAACCTGGAGATTTGGGACCCATGGGATGGGTACCACGCAGTATTACTCTAAAGGGTCTGCGTTTGCTCACCCAACCTCACCAAACCTCTCAGCCCCACGAGTGTCCTCCCTTATGTCTCAATCAGCTGTGGGTCTAGATATGGTCAATCCAGGTGGCATCACAGCCCTTGAACGAATTTTGTAAGAATTTCTCTCTCTTTCACTGTCTTTGTTTCATGGATTTTTAAAAGTTATTGATTTTTATAAAGGGGTTTAGCTGCTTTTCACTGCTGTGTTTATGCCACTTTACACCCACTTGACTCACTTACAGAGACATATCAATACATAGGTTTTAAGATTCTTACTAGTCAGATATATTCTTGGGCGGTGAATAGGGGGTGTTGAGTCCAGTTCACTGAGCAAGGAGTAGGTCGTGTCTATTACTTATTGGGTTTATGGAACGGTCTCTAAGCTAATTTAAAACCCTTCTTTTATGCATCACCGCACCTCACCTTTCCCGTTAAGCAGCCATAGTGTGTTTTCTAAACGTGTGACTCTGTTCTGTTCTGTAATTCAGTTCAAGGGTAGCGGTTTTTACATTCCCTCTATAAGTGATATCTTATGATAAGTGTCTTTTTCTGTGTGACTTATTTCACTTAGAATCGTCGTACCTAAATCCACTCATCATGCTGCTACTAGCCTTATGACGTTGATTTCATGGCTGAGTGATATTCCATTGTACATAAGGACCACAACTTCTTTATCCATTTTTCTCTTTCCTGGGATATTTAAGGTGTAACGAAGTGGAGGTTCTTGTCAACAGAGCAGCCCTAAACTTTGGGGTGCCTGTGTCTTGCTGATTTTTAGTTTTCCCAATTTATACGCCCATGAGTGGAAGTGTCCTATGCTCTGTAAGCTGAGTTTTTTCGATGTTTCAGGACACACCGTACACTTCTCCAGAGTGGCTGTTGGCAATTTACATCCCGCCCATCAGCGTAGCAAGGCTCCCGTTTCTCCATGGCCTGTCCTGCATTTCTGGTTTTGACACTTTATTCAGCATGGCCCTTTTGGCCGATGGGAAGCGAGACTTTTTTGTAGCGCTGATTGGCCTTTCCAGGTTGCTTGGTTGGCCAAAAAGGGCGTATGCGTTTTTTCCTGAATATATTCAGGAAAAAACGCATACGCCCTTTTTGGCCAAGGGCATCATTGTCGAGGTTTTGCCGCTTTTCCCGTGCTTTAAAGGCGATTCGAATCTACCTCCTGAAATCTGTTTCCTGCAATTCTGCCTTGCTTTCAAATCCTCTTCGTTGTCTTCCGTCAAAATATTGGTGGACGACAGTTATCATTTACAACTCTGCATGTTTGTGAATTGCAGTGCCCCTGAGCTCCATTTTCCAACTCGCTTTCTTGGGAGCTGGCCGCAAAAGCGCAGGATTGCCTCAGGCCCTATTCTGGTCCTGGGCGGGAGGCTGAGCCTGTGGTTAATTCTTCTTCCTGATGGGAAAATAGAGTGACCTGTGCCTTTCCCAACACCTAGAGCTAGTGTCTCATTGGTTCCCCCTCTTCCTGTTCATCCTCAGGACAAATTGCAACCTGTACGGAACAGGAGGTTAAAGGTGCTGATTCTCCAAGGAGGGAGATTGCTAGTAAAGCGGCTGGAATGGCGAACCCGAGCACAAGGAGATGAGAAATGAGGTGCGTGTTAGAAACCTTTCCCGATCACACGGTGTACCATCTTCTGGGATTCTCATGCATGTTTACGATGTAGGAAGATGCCCTTGAACCTGGAGATTTGGGACCCATGGGATGGGTACCACGCAGTATTACTCTAAAGGGTCTGCGTTTGCTCACCCAACCTCACCAAACCTCTCAGCCCCAAGAGTGTCCACCCTTATGCCTCAATCAGCTGTGGGTCTAGATATGGTCAATCCAGGTGGCATCACAGCCCTTGAACGAATTTTGTAAGAATTTCTCTCTCTTTCACTGTCTTTGTTTCACGGGTTTTTAAAAGTAATTGATTTTTATAAAGGGGTTTAGCTGTTTTTTACTGCTGTGTTTATGCCGCTTTTAACCCACTTGACTCACATACAGACAGATATCAATACATAGGTTTTAAGATTCTTACTAGTCAGATATATTCTTGGGCGGTGAATAGGGGGTTTTGAGTCCAGATCACTGAGCAAGGAGTAGGTCTTGTCTATTACATATTGGGTTTATGGAACGGTCTCTGAGCTAATTTGAAACCCTTGTTTTATGCATCACCCCACCTCACCTTTCCCGTTAAGCAGCCATAGTGTGTTTTCTAAACGTGTGACTCTGTTCTGTTTTGTAATTCAGTTCAAGGGTAGCGGTTTTTACATTCCCTCTATAAGTGATATCTTATGATAAGTGTCTTTTTCTGTGTGACTTATTTCACTTAGAATCGTCGTACCTAAATCCACTCATCATGCTGCTACTAGCCTTATGACGTTGATTTCATGGCTGAGTGATATTCCATTGTACATAAGGACCACAACTTCTTTATCCATTTTTCTCTTTCCTGGGATATTTAAGGTGTAACGAAGTGGAGGTTCTTGTCAACAGAGCAGCCCTCAACTTTGGGGTGCCTGTGTCTTGCTGATTTTTAGTTTTCCCAATTTATACGCCCGTGAGTGGAAGTGCCCTATGCTGTCTAAGCTGAGTTTTTTCGATGTTTCAGGACACACCGTACACTTCTCCAGAGTGGCTGTTGGCAATTTACATCCCGCCCATCAGCGTAGCAAGGCTCCCGTTTCTCCATGGCCTGTCCTGCATTTCTGGTTTTGACACTTTATTCAGCATGGCCCTTTTGACCGATGGGAAGCGAGACTTCTTTGTAGCGCTGATTTGCCTTTCCAGGTTGCTTGGTTGGCCAAAAAGGGCGTATGCGTTTTTTCCTGAATATATTCAGGAAAAAACGCATACGCCCTTTTTGGCCAAGGGCATCATTGTCGAGGTTTTGCCGCTTTTCCCGTGCTTTAAAGGCGATTCGAATCTTCCTCCTGAAATCTGTTTCCTGCAATTCTGCCTTGCTTTCAAATCCTCTTTGTTGTCTTCCGTCAATATATTTGTGGACGAGAGTTATCATTTATAACTCTGCAGGTTTGTGAATTGCAGTGCCCCTGAGCTCCATTTTTCAACTCGCTTTCTTGGGAGCTGGCCGCAAAAGCGCAGGATTGCTTCAGGCCCTATTCTGGTCCCGGGCGGCAGGCTGAGGCTGTGGTTAATTCTTCTTCCTGATGGGAAAATAGAGTGACCTGTGCCTGTCCCAACACCTAGAGCTAGTGTCTCATTGGTTCCCCCTCTTCCCGTTCATCCTCAGGACAAATTGCAACCTGTACGGAACAGGAGGTTAAAGGTGCTGATTCTCCAAGGAGGGAGAATGCTAGTAAAGCGGCTGGAATGGCGAACCCGAGCACAAGGAGATGAGAAATGAGGTGCGTGTTAGAAACCTTTCCCGATCACACGGTGTACCATCTTCTGGGATTCTCATGCATGTTTTCGATGTAGGAAGATGCCCTTGAACCTGGAGATTTGGGACCCATGGGATGGGTACCACGCAGTATTACTCTAAAGGGTCTGCGTTTGCTCACCCAACCTCACCAAACCTCTCAGCCCCAAGAGTGTCCACCCTTATGCCTCAATCAGCTGTGGGTCTAGATATGGTCAATCCAGGTGGCATCACAGCCCTTGAACGAATTTTGTAAGAATTTCTCTCTCTTTCACTGTCTTTGTTTCACGGGTTTTTAAAAGTAATGGATTTTTATAAAGGGGTTTAGCTGTTTTTTACTGCTGTGTTTATGCCGCTTTACACCCACTTGACTCACATACAGAGAGATATCAATACATAGGTTTTAAGATTCTTACTAGTCAGATATATTCTTGGGCGGTGAATAGGGGGTTTTGAGTCCAGATCACTGAGCAAGGAGTAGGTCTTGTCTATTACATATTGGGTTTATGGAACGGTCTCTGAGCTAATTTGAAACCCTTGTTTTATGCATCACCCCACCTCACCTTTCCCGTTAAGCAGCCATAGTGTGTTTTCTAAACGTGTGACTCTGTTCTGTTTTGTAATTCAGTTCAAGGGTAGCGGTTTTACATTCCCTCTATAAGTGATATCTTATGATAAGTGTCGTTTTCTGTGTGGCTTATTTCACTTAGAATCGTCGTACCTAAATCCACTCATCATGCTGCTACTAGCCTTATGACGTTGATTTCATGGCTGAGTGATATTCCATTGTACATAAGGACCACAACTTCTTTATCCATTTTTCTCTTTCCTGGGATATTTAAGGTGTAACGAACTGGAGGTTCTTGTCAACAGAGCAGCCCTAAACTTTGGGGTGCCTGTGCCTTGCTGATTTTTAGTTTTCCCAATTTATACGCCCGTGAGTGGAAGTGCCCTATGCTGTCTAAGCTGAGTGTTTTCGATGTTTCAGGACACACCGTACACTTCTGCAGAGTGGCTGTTGGCAATTTACATCACGCCCATCAGCGTAGCAAGGCTCCCGTTTCTCCATGGCCTGTCCTGCATTTCTGGTTTTGACACTTTATTCAGCATGGCCCTTTTGACCGATGGGAAGCGAGACTTCTTTGTAGCGCTGATTTGCCTTTCCAGGTTGCTTGGTTGGCCAAAAAGGGCGTATGCGTTTTTTCCTGAATATATTCAGGAAAAAACGCATACGCCCTTTTTGGCCAAGGGCATCATTGTCGAGGTTTTGCCGCTTTTCCCGTGCTTTAAAGGCGATTCGAATCTACCTCCTGAAATCTGTTTCCTGCAATTCTGCCTTGCTTTCAAATCCTCTTTGTTGTCTTCCGTCAATATATTTGTGGACGAGAGTTATCATTTATAACTCTGCAGGTTTGTGAATTGCAGTGCCCCTGAGCTCCATTTTTCAACTCGCTTTCTTGGGAGCTGGCCGCAAAAGCGCAGGATTGCTTCAGGCCCTATTCTGGTCCCGGGCGGCAGGCTGAGGCTGTGGTTAATTCTTCTTCCTGATGGGAAAATAGAGTGACCTGTGCCTGTCCCAACACCTAGAGCTAGTGTCTCATTGGTTCCCCCTCTTCCCGTTCATCCTCAGGACAAATTGCAACCTGTACGGAACAGGAGGTTAAAGGTGCTGATTCTCCAAGGAGGGAGATTGCTAGTAAAGCGGCTGGAATGGCGAACCCGAGCACAAGGAGATGAGAAATGAGGTGCGTTTTAGAAACCTTTCCCGATCACACGGTGTACCATCTTCTGGGATTCTCATGCATGTTTACGATGTAGGAAGATGCCCTTGAACCTGGAGATTTGGGACCCATGGGATGGGTACCACGCAGTATTACTCTAAAGGGTCTGCGTTTGCTCACCCAACCTCACCAAACCTCTCAGCCCCAAGAGTGTCCACCCTTATGCCTCAATCAGCTGTGGGTCTAGATATGGTCAATCCAGGTGGCATCACAGCCCTTGAACGAATTTTGTAAGAATTTCTCTCTCTTTCACTGTCTTTGTTTCACGGGTTTTTAAAAGTGATTGATTTTTATAAAGAGGTTTAGCTGCTTTTCACTGCTGTGTTTATGCCGCTTTACACCCACTTGACTCACTTACAGAGAGATATCAATATATAGGTTTAAGATTCTTACTAGTCAGATATATTCTTGGGCAGTGAATAAGGGGTGTTGAGTCCAGTTCACTGAGCAAGGTGTAGGTCGTGTCTATTACATATTGGGTTAATGGAACGGTATCTGAGCTAATTTGAAACCCTTGTTTTATGCATCACCCGACCTCACCTTTCCCGTTAAGCAGCCATAGTGTGTTTTCTAAACGTGTGACTCTGTTCTGTTTTGTAATTCAGTTCAAGGGTCGCGGTTTTTACATTCCTTCTATAAGTGATATCTTATGATAAGGGTCTTTTTCTGTGTGACTTATTTCACTTAGAATCGTCGTACCTAAATCCACTCATCATGCTGCTACTAGCCTTATGACGTTGATTTCATGGCTGAGTGATATTCCATTGTACATAAGGACCACAACTTCTTTATCCATTTTTCTCTTTCCTGGGATATTTAAGGTGTAACGAAGTGGAGGTTCTTGTCAACAGAGCAGCCCTAAACTTTGGGGTGCCTGTGCCTTGCTGATTTTTAGTTTTCCCAATTTATACGCCCGTGAGTGGAAGTGCCCTATGCTGTCTAAGCTGAGTGTTTTCGATGTTTCAGGACACACCGTACACTTCTGCAGAGTGGCTGTTGGCAATTTACATCCCGCCCATCAGCGTAGCAAGGCTCCCGTTTCTCCATGGCCTGTCCTGCATTTCTGGTTTTGACACTTTATTCAGCATGGCCCTTTTGACCGATGGGAAGCGAGACTTCTTTGTAGCGCTGATTTGCCTTTCCAGGTTGCTTGGTTGGCCAAAAAGGGCGTATGCGTTTTTTCCTGAATATATTCAGGAAAAAACGCATACGCCCTTTTTGGCCAAGGGCATCATTGTCGAGGTTTTGCCGCTTTTCCCGTGCTTTAAAGGCGATTCGAATCTTCCTCCTGAAATCTGTTTCCTGCAATTCTGCCTTGCTTTCAAATCCTCTTTGTTGTCTTCCGTCAATATATTTGTGGACGAGAGTTATCATTTATAACTCTGCAGGTTTGTGAATTGCAGTGCCCCTGAGCTCCATTTTTCAACTCGCTTTCTTGGGAGCTGGCCGCAAAAGCGCAGGATTGCTTCAGGCCCTATTCTGGTCCCGGGCGGCAGGCTGAGGCTGTGGTTAATTCTTCTTCCTGATGGGAAAATAGAGTGACCTGTGCCTGTCCCAACACCTAGAGCTAGTGTCTCATTGGTTCCCCCTCTTCCCGTTCATCCTCAGGACAAATTGCAACCTGTACGGAACAGGAGGTTAAAGGTGCTGATTCTCCAAGGAGGGAGATTGCTAGTAAAGCGGCTGGAATGGCGAACCCGAGCACAAGGAGATGAGAAATGAGGTGCGTGTTAGAAACCTTTCCCGATCACACGGTGTACCATCTTCTGGGATTCTCATGCATGTTTTCGATGTAGGAAGATGCCCTTGAACCTGGAGATTTGGGACCCATGGGATGGGTACCACGCAGTATTACTCTAAAGGGTCTGCGTTTGCTCACCCAACCTCACCAAACCTCTCAGCCCCAAGAGTGTCCACCCTTATGCCTCAATCAGCTGTGGGTCTAGATATGGTCAATCCAGGTGGCATCACAGCCCTTGAACGAATTTTGTAAGAATTTCTCTCTCTTTCACTGTCTTTGTTTCACGGGTTTTTAAAAGTAATTGATTTTTATAAAGGGGTTTAGCTGTTTTATACTGCTGTGTTTATGCCGCTTTACACCCACTTGACTCACATACAGAGAGATATCAATACATAGGTTTTAAGATTCTTACTAGTCAGATATATTCTTGGGCGGTGAATAGGGGGTTTTGAGTCCAGATCACTGAGCAAGGAGTAGGTCTTGTCTATTACATATTGGGTTTATGGAACGGTCTCTGAGCTAATTTGAAACCCTTGTTTTATGCATCACCCCACCTCACCTTTCCCGTTAAGCAGCCATAGTGTGTTTTCTAAACGTGTGACTCTGTTCTGTTTTGTAATTCAGTTCAAGGGTAGCGGTTTTACATTCCCTCTATAAGTGATATTTTATGATAAGTGTCGTTTTCTGTGTGGCTTATTTCTCTTAGAATCGTCGTACCTAAATCCACTCATCATGCTGCTACTAGCCTTATGACGTTGATTTCATGGCTGAGTGATATTCCATTGTACAAAAGGACCACAACTTCTTTATCCATTTTTCTCTTTCGTGGGATATTTAAGGTGTAACGAAGTGGAGGTTCTTGTCAACAGAGCAGCCCTAAACTTTGGGGTGCCTGTGTCTTGCTGATTTTTAGTTTTCCCAATTTATACACCCATGAGTGGAAGTGCCCTATGCTGTCTAAGCTGAGTTTTTTCGATGTTTCCGGACACACCGTACACTTCTGCAGAGTGGCTGTTGGCAATTTACATCCCGCCCATCAGCGTAGCAAGGCTCCCGTTTCTCCATGGCCTGTCCTGCATTTCTGGTTTTGACACTTTATTCAGCATGGCCCTTTTGACCGATGGGAAGCGAGACTTCTTTGTAGCGCTGATTGGCCTTTCCAGGTTGCATGGTTGGCCAAAAAGGGCGTATACGTTTTTTCCTGAATATATTCAGGAAAAAACGCATACGCCCTTTTTGGCCAAGGGCATCATTGTCGAGGTTTTGCCGCTTTTCCCGTGCTTTAAAGGCGATTCGAATCTACCTCCTGAAATCTGTTTCCTGCAATTCTGCCTTGCTTTCAAATCCTCTTCGTTGTCTTCCGTCAATATATTGGTTGACGACAGTTATCATTTACAACTCTGCATGTTTGTGAATTGCAGTGCCCCTGAGCTCCATTTTTCAACTCGCTTTCTTGGGAGCTGGCCGCAAAAGCGCAGGATTGCCTCAGGCCCTATTCTGGTCCCGGGCGGGAGGCTGAGCCTGTGGTTAATTCTTCTTCCTGATGGGAAAATAGAGTGACCTGTGCCTGTCCCAACACCTAGAGCTAGTGTCTCATTGGTTCCCCCTCTTCCCGTTCATCCTCAGGACAAATTGCAACCTGTACGGAACAGGAGGTTAAAGGTGCTGATACTCCAAGGAGGGAGATTGCTAGTAAAGCGGCTGGAATGGCGAACCCGAGCACAAGGAGATGAGAAATGAGGTGCGTTTTAGAAACCTTTCCCGATCACACGGTGTACCATCTTCTGGGATTCTCATGCATGTTTACGATGTAGGAAGATGCCCTTGAACCTGGAGATTTGGGACCCATGGGATGGGTACCACGCAGTATTACTCTAAAGGGTCTGCGTTTGCTCACCCAACCTCACCAAACCTCTCAGCCCCAAGAGTGTCCACCCTTATGCCTCAATCAGCTGTGGGTCTAGATATGGTCAATCCAGGTGGCATCACAGCCCTTGAACGAATTTTGTAAGTATTTCTCTCTCTTTCACTGTCTTTGTTTCATGGGTTTTTAAAAGTAATTGATTTTTATAAAGGGGTTTAGCTGTTTTTTACTGCTGTGTTTATGCCGCTTTACACCCACTTGACTCACATACAGAGAGATATCAATACATAGGTTTTAAGATTCTTACTAGTCAGATATATTCTTGGGCGGTGAATAGGGGGTTTTGATTCCAGATCACTGAGCAAGGAGTAGGTCTTGTCTATTACATATTGGGTTTATGGAACGGTCTCTGAGCTAATTTGAAACCCTTGTTTTATGCATCACCCCACCTCACCTTTCCCGTTAAGCAGCCATAGTGTGTTTTCTAAACGTGTGACTCTGTTCTGTTTTGTAATTCAGTTCAAGGGTAGCGGTTTTTACATTCCCTCTATAAGTGATATCTTATGATAAGTGTCTTTTTCTGTGTGACTTATTTCACTTAGAATCGTCGTACCTAAATCCACTCATCATGCTGCTACTAGCCTTATGACGTTGATTTCATGGCTGAGTGATATTCCATTGTACATAAGGACCACAACTTCTTTATCCATTTTTCTCTTTCCTGGGATATTTAAGGTGTAACGAAGTGGAGGTTCTTGTCAACAGAGCAGCCCTAAACTTTGGGGTGCCTGTGTCTTGCTGATTTTTAGTTTTCCCAATTTATACGCCCATGAGTGGAAGTGCCCTATGCTCTCTAAGCTGAGTTTTTTCGATGTTTCAGGACACACCGTACACTTCTCCAGAGTGGCTGTTGGCATTTTACATCCCGCCCATCAGCGTAGCAAGGCTCCCGTTTCTCCATGGCCTGTCCTGCATTTCTGGTTTTGACACTTTATTCAGCATGGCCCTTTTGACCGATGGGAAGCGAGACTTTTTTGTAGCGCTGATTGGCCTTTCCAGGTTGCTTGGTTGGCCAAAAAGGGCGTATGCGTTTTTTCCTGAATATATTCAGGAAAAAACGCATACGCCCTTTTTGGCCAAGGGCATCATTGTCGAGGTTTTGCCGCTTTTCCCGTGCTTTAAAGGCGATTCGAATCTACCTCCTGAAATCTGTTTCCTGCAATTCTGCCTTGCTTTCAAATCCTCTTCGTTGTCTTCCGTCAAAATATTGGTGGACGACAGTTATCATTTACAACTCTGCATGTTTGTGAATTGCAGTGCCCCTGAGCTCCATTTTCCAACTCGCTTTCTTGGGAGCTGGCCGCAAAAGCGCAGGATTGCCTCAGGCCCTATTCTGGTCCTGGGCGGGAGGCTGAGCCTGTGGTTAATTCTTCTTCCTGATGGGAAAATAGAGTGACCTGTGCCTTTCCCAACACCTAGAGCTAGTGTCTCATTGGTTCCCCCTCTTCCTGTTCATCCTCAGGACAAATTGCAACCTGTACGGAACAGGAGGTTAAAGGTGCTGATTCTCCAAGGAGGGAGATTGCTAGTAAAGCGGCTGGAATGGCGAACCCGAGCACAAGGAGATGAGAAATGAGGTGCGTGTTAGAAACCTTTCCCGATCACACGGTGTACCATCTTCTGGGATTCTCATGCATGTTTTCGATGTAGGAAGATGCCCTTGAACCTGGAGATTTGGGACCCATGGGATGGGTACCACGCAGTATTACTCTAAAGGGTCTGCGTTTGCTCACCCAACCTCACCAAACCTCTCAGCCCCAAGAGTGTCCACCCTTATGCCTCAATCAGCTGTGGGTCTAGATATGGTCAATCCAGGTGGCATCACAGCCCTTGAACGAATTTTGTAAGAATTTCTCTCTCTTTCACTGTCTTTGTTTCACGGGTTTTTAAAAGTAATTGATTTTTATAAAGGGGTTTAGCTGTTTTATACTGCTGTGTTTATGCCGCTTTACACCCACTTGACTCACATACAGACAGATATCAATACATAGGTTTTAAGATTCTTACTAGTCAGATATATTCTTGGGCGGTGAATAGGGGGTTTTGAGTCCAGATCACTGAGCAAGGAGTAGGTCTTGTCTATTACATATTGGGTTTATGGAACGGTCTCTGAGCTAATTTGAAACCCTTGTTTTATGCATCACCCCACCTCACCTTTCCCGTTAAGCAGCCATAGTGTGTTTTCTAAACGTGTGACTCTGTTCTGTTTTGTAATTCAGTTCAAGGGTAGCGGTTTTACATTCCCTCTATAAGTGATATTTTATGATAAGTGTCGTTTTCTGTGTGGCTTATTTCTCTTAGAATCGTCGTACCTAAATCCACTCATCATGCTGCTACTAGCCTTATGACGTTGATTTCATGGCTGAGTGATATTCCATTGTACAAAAGGACCACAACTTCTTTATCCATTTTTCTCTTTCGTGGGATATTTAAGGTGTAACGAAGTGGAGGTTCTTGTCAACAGAGCAGCCCTAAACTTTGGGGTGCCTGTGTCTTGCTGATTTTTAGTTTTCCCAATTTATACACCCATGAGTGGAAGTGCCCTATGCTCTCTAAGCTGAGTTTTTTCGATGTTTCCGGACACACCGTACACTTCTGCAGAGTGGCTGTTGGCAATTTACATCCCGCCCATCAGCGTAGCAAGGCTCCCGTTTCTCCATGGCCTGTCCTGCATTTCTGGTTTTGACACTTTATTCAGCATGGCCCTTTTGACCGATGGGAAGCGAGACTTCTTTGTAGCGCTGATTGGCCTTTCCAGGTTGCATGGTTGGCCAAAAAGGGCGTATGCGTTTTTTCCTGAATATATTCAGGAAAAAACGCATACGCCCTTTTTGGCCAAGGGCATCATTGTTGAGGTTTTGCCGCTTTTCCCGTGCTTTAAAGGCGATTCGAATCTACCTCCTGAAATCTGTTTCCTGCAATTCTGCCTTGCTTTCAAATCCTCTTCGTTGTCTTCCGTCAATATATTGGTTGACGACAGTTATCATTTACAACTCTGCATGTTTGTGAATTGCAGTGCCCCTGAGCTCCATTTTTCAACTCGCTTTCTTGGGAGCTGGCCGCAAAAGCGCAGGATTGCCTCAGGCCCTATTCTGGTCCCGGGCGGGAGGCTGAGCCTGTGGTTAATTCTTCTTCCTGATGGGAAAATAGAGTGACCTGTGCCTGTCCCAACACCTAGAGCTAGTGTCTCATTGGTTCCCCCTCTTCCCGTTCATCCTCAGGACAAATTGCAACCTGTACGGAACAGGAGGTTAAAGGTGCTGATACTCCAAGGAGGGAGATTGCTAGTAAAGCGGCTGGAATGGCGAACCCGAGCACAAGGAGATGAGAAATGAGGTGCGTTTTAGAAACCTTTCCCGATCACACGGTGTACCATCTTCTGGGATTCTCATGCATGTTTACGATGTAGGAAGATGCCCTTGAACCTGGAGATTTGGGACCCATGGGATGGGTACCACGCAGTATTACTCTAAAGGGTCTGCGTTTGCTCACCCAACCTCACCAAACCTCTCAGCCCCAAGAGTGTCCACCCTTATGCCTCAATCAGCTGTGGGTCTAGATATGGTCAATCCAGGTGGCATCACAGCCCTTGAACGAATTTTGTAAGTATTTCTCTCTCTTTCACTGTCTTTGTTTCATGGGTTTTTAAAAGTAATTGATTTTTATAAAGGGGTTTAGCTGTTTTTTACTGCTGTGTTTATGCCGCTTTACACCCACTTGACTCACATACAGAGAGATATCAATACATAGGTTTTAAGATTCTTACTAGTCAGATATATTCTTGGGCGGTGAATAGGGGGTTTTGATTCCAGATCACTGAGCAAGGAGTAGGTCTTGTCTATTACATATTGGGTTTATGGAACGGTCTCTGAGCTAATTTGAAACCCTTGTTTTATGCATCACCCCACCTCACCTTTCCCGTTAAGCAGCCATAGTGTGTTTTCTAAACGTGTGACTCTGTTCTGTTTTGTAATTCAGTTCAAGGGTAGCGGTTTTTACATTCCCTCTATAAGTGATATCTTATGATAAGTGTCTTTTTCTGTGTGACTTATTTCACTTAGAATCGTGGTACCTAAATCCACTCATCATGCTGCTACTAGCCTTATGACGTTGATTTCATGGCTGAGTGATATTCCATTGTACATAAGGACCACAACTTCTTTATCCATTTTTCTCTTTCCTGGGATATTTAAGGTGTAACGAAGTGGAGGTTCTTGTCAACAGAGCAGCCCTAAACTTTGGGGTGCCTGTGTCTTGCTGATTTTTAGTTTTCCCAATTTATACGCCCATGAGTGGAAGTGCCCTATGCTCTCTAAGCTGAGTTTTTTCGATGTTTCAGGACACACCGTACACTTCTCCAGAGTGGCTGTTGGCATTTTACATCCCGCCCATCAGCGTAGCAAGGCTCCCGTTTCTCCATGGCCTGTCCTGCATTTCTGGTTTTGACACTGTATTCAGCATGGCCCTTTTGACCGATGGGAAGCGAGACTTTTTTGTAGCGCTGATTGGCCTTTCCAGGTTGCTTGGTTGGCCAAAAAGGGCGTATGCGTTTTTTCCTGAATATATTCAGGAAAAAACGCATACGCCCTTTTTGGCCAAGGGCATCATTGTCGAGGTTTTGCCGCTTTTCCCGTGCTTTAAAGGCGATTCGAATCTACCTCCTGAAATCTGTTTCCTGCAATTCTGCCTTGCTTTCAAATCCTCTTCGTTGTCTTCCGTCAAAATATTGGTGGACGACAGTTATCATTTACAACTCTGCATGTTTGTGAATTGCAGTGCCCCTGAGCTCCATTTTCCAACTCGCTTTCTTGGGAGCTGGCCGCAAAAGCGCAGGATTGCCTCAGGCCCTATTCTGGTCCTGGGCGGGAGGCTGAGCCTGTGGTTAATTCTTCTTCCTGATGGGAATATAGAGTGACCTGTGCCTTTCCCAACACCTAGAGCTAGTGTCTCATTGGTTCCCCCTCTTCCCGTTCATCCTCAGGACAAATTGCAACCTGTACGGAACAGGAGGTTAAAGGTGCTGATTCTCCAAGGAGGGAGATTGCTAGTAAAGCGGCTGGAATGGCGAACCCGAGCACAAGGAGATGAGAAATGAGGTGCGTGTTAGAAACCTTTCCCGATCACACGGTGTACCATCTTCTGGGATTCTCATGCATGTTTACGATGTAGGAAGATGCCCTTGAACCTGGAGATTTGGGACCCATGGGATGGGTACCACGCAGTATTACTCTAAAGGGTCTGCGTTTGCTCACCCAACCTCACCAAACCTCTCAGCCCCAAGAGTGTCCACCCTTATGCCTCAATCAGCTGTGGGTCTAGATATGGTCAATCCAGGTGGCATCACAGCCCTTGAACGAATTTTGTAAGAATTTCTCTCTCTTTCACTGTCTTTGTTTCACGGGTTTTTAAAAGTAATTGATTTTTATAAAGGGGTTTAGCTGTTTTTTACTGCTGTGTTTATGCCGCTTTTAACCCACTTGACTCACATACAGACAGATATCAATACATAGGTTTTAAGATTCTTACTAGTCAGATATATTCTTGGGCGGTGAATAGGGGGTTTTGAGTCCAGATCACTGAGCAAGGAGTAGGTCTTGTCTATTACATATTGGGTTTATGGAACGGTCTCTGAGCTAATTTGAAATCCTTGTTTTATGCATCACCCCACCTCACCTTTCCCGTTAAGCAGCCATAGTGTGTTTTCTAAACCTGTGACTCTGTTCTGTTTTGTAATTCAGTTCAAGGGTAGCGGTTTTTACATTCCCTCTATAAGTGATATCTTATGATAAGTGTCTTTTTCTGTGTGACTTATTTCACTTAGAATCGTCGTATCTAAATCCACTCATCATGCTGCTACTAGCCTTATGACGTTGATTTCATGGCTGAGTGATATTCCATTGTACAAAAGGACCACAACTTCTTTATCCATTTTTCTCTTTCCTGGGATATTTAAGGTGTATCGAAGTGGAGGTTCTTGTCAACAGAGCAGCCCTAAACTTTGGGGTGCCTGTGCCTTGATGATTTTTAGTTTTCCCAATTTATACGCCCGTGAGTGGAAGTGCCCTATGCTGTCTAAGCTGAGTGTTTTCGATGTTTCAGGACACACCGTACACTTCTGCAGAGTGGCTGTTGGCAATTTACATCCCGCCCATCAGCGTAGCAAGGCTCCCGTTTCTCCATGGCCTGTCCTGCATTTCTGGTTTTGACACTTTATTCAGCATGGCCCTTTTGACCGATGGGAAGCGAGACTTCTTTGTAGCGCTGATTTGCCTTTCCAGGTTGCTTGGTTGCCCAAAAGGGGCGTATGCGTTTTTTCCTGAATATATTCAGGAAAAAACGCATACGCCCTTTTTGGCCAAGGGCATCATTGTCGAGGTTTTGCCGCTTTTCCCGTGCTTTAAAGGCGATTCGAATCTACCTCCTGAAATCTGTTTCCTGCAATTCTGCCTTGCTTTCAAATCCTCTTCGTTGTCTTCCGTCAATATATTTGTGGACGAGAGTTATCATTTATAACTCTGCAGGTTTGTGAATTGCAGTGCCCCTGAGCTCCATTTTTCAACTCGCTTTCTTGGGAGCTGGCCGCAAAAGCGCAGGATTGCTTCAGGCCCTATTCTGGTCCCGGGCGGCAGGCTGAGCCTGTGGTTAATTCTTCTTCCTGATGGGAAAATAGAGTGACCTGTGCCTGTCCCAACACCTAGAGCTAGTGTCTCATTGGTTCCCCCTCTTCCCGTTCATCCTCAGGACAAATTGCAACCTGTACGGAACAGGAGGTTAAAGGTGCTGATTCTCCAAGGAGGGAGATTGCTAGTAAAGCGGCTGGAATGGCGAACCCGAGCACAAGGAGATGAGAAATGAGGTGCGTGTTAGAAACCTTTCCCGATCACACGGTGTACCATCTTCTGGGATTCTCATGCATGTTTTCGATGTAGGAAGATGCCCTTGAACCTGGAGATTTGGGACCCATGGGATGGGTACCACGCAGTATTACTCTAAAGGGTCTGCGTTTGCTCACCCAACCTCACCAAACCTCTCAGCCCCAAGAGTGTCCACCCTTATGCCTCAATCAGCTGTGGGTCTAGATATGGTCAATCCAGGTGGCATCACAGCCCTTGAACGAATTTTGTAAGAATTTCTCTCTCTTTCACTGTCTTTGTTTCACGGGTTTTTAAAAGTAATTGATTTTTATAAAGGGGTTTAGCTGTTTTATACTGCTGTGTTTATGCCGCTTTACACCCACTTGACTCACATACAGAGAGATATCAATACATAGGTTTTAAGATTCTTACTAGTCAGATATATTCTTGGGCGGTGAATAGGGGGTTTTGAGTCCAGATCACTGAGCAAGGAGTAGGTCTTGTCTATTACATATTGGGTTTATGGAACGGTCTCTGAGCTAATTTGAAACCCTTGTTTTATGCATCACCCCACCTCACCTTTCCCGTTAAGCAGCCATAGTGTGTTTTCTAAACGTGTGACTCTGTTCTGTTTTGTAATTCAGTTCAAGGGTAGCGGTTTTTACATTCCCTCTATAAGTGATATCTTATGATAAGTGTCTTTTTCTGTGTGACTTATTTCACTTAGAATCGTCGTACCTAAATCCACTCATCATGCTGCTACTAGCCTTATGACGTTGATTTCATGGCTGAGTGATATTCCATTGTACATAAGGACCACAACTTCTTTATCCATTTTTCTCTTTCCTGGGATATTTAAGGTGTAACGAAGTGGAGGTTCTTGTCAACAGAGCAGCCCTCAACTTTGGGGTGCCTGTGTCTTGCTGATTTTTAGTTTTCCCAATTTATACGCCCATGAGTGGAAGTGCCCTATGCTCTCTAAGCTGAGTTTTTTCGATGTTTCAGGACACACCGTACACTTCTGCAGAGTGGCTGTTGGCAATTTACATCCCGCCCATCAGCGTAGCAAGGTTCCCGTTTCTCCATGGCCTGTCCTGCATTTCTGGTTTTGACACTTTATTCAGCATGGCCCTTTTGACCGATGGGAAGCGAGACTTTTTTGTAGCGCTGATTGGCTTTCCAGGTTGCTTGGTTGGCCAAAAAGGGCGTATGCGTTTTTTCCTGAATATATTCAGGAAAAAACGCATACGCACTTTTTGGCCAAGGGCATCATTGTCGAGGTTTTGCCGCTTTTCCCGTGCTTTAAAGGCGATTCGAATCTACCTCCTGAAATCTGTTTCCTGCAATTCTGCCTTGCTTTCAAATCCTCTTCGTTGTCTTCCGTCAAAATATTGGTGGACGACAGTTATCATTTACAACTCTGCATGTTTGTGAATTGCAGTGCCCCTGAGCTCCATTTTCCAACTCGCTTTCTTGGGAGCTGGCCGCAAAAGCGCAGGATTGCCTCAGGCCCTATTCTGGTCCTGGGCGGGAGGCTGAGCCTGTGGTTAATTCTTCTTCCTGATGGGAAAATAGAGTGACCTGTGCCTGTCCCAACACCTAGAGCTAGTGTCTCATTGGTTCCCCCTCTTCCTGTTCATCCTCAGGACAAATTGCAACCTGTACGGAACAGGAGGTTAAAGGTGCTGATTCTCCAAGGAGGGAGGTTGCTAGTAAAGCGGCTGGAATGGCGAACCCGAGCACAAGGAGATGAGAAATGAGGTGCGTGTTAGAAACCTTTCCCGATCACACGGTGTACCATCTTCTGGGATTCTCATGCATGTTTACGATGTAGGAAGATGCCCTTGAACCTGGAGATTTGGGACCCATGGGATGGGTACCACGCAGTATTACTCTAAAGGGTCTGCGTTTGCTCACCCAACCTCACCAAACCTCTCAGCCCCAAGAGTGTCCACCCTTATGCCTCAATCAGCTGTGGGTCTAGATATGGTCAATCCAGGTGGCATCACAGCCCTTGAACGAATTTTGTAAGAATTTCTCTCTCTTTCACTGTCTTTGTTTCACGGGTTTTTAAAAGTAATTGATTTTTATAAAGGGGTTTAGCTGTTTTTCACTGCTGTGTTTATGCCGCTTTACACCCACTTGACTCACATACAGACAGATATCAATACATAGGTTTTAAGATTCTTACTAGTCAGATATATTCTTGGGCGGTGAATAGGGGGTTTTGAGTCCAGATCACTGAGCAAGGAGTAGGTCTTGTCTATTACATATTGGGTTTATGGAACGGTCTCTGAGCTAATTTGAAATCCTTGTTTTATGCATCACCCCACCTCACCTTTCCCGTTAAGCAGCCATAGTGTGTTTTCTAAACGTGTGACTCTGTTCTGTTTTGTAATTCAGTGCAAGGGTAGCGGTTTTTACATTCCCTCTATAAGTGATATCTTATGATAAGTGTCTTTTTCTGTGTGACTTATTTCACTTAGAATTGTCGTACCTAAATCCACTCATCATGCTGCTACTAGCCTTATGACGTTGATTTCATGGCTGAGTGATATTCCATTGTACATAAGGACCACAACTTCTTTATCCATTTTTCTCTTTCCTGGGATATTTAAGGTGTAACGAAGTGGAGGTTCTTGTCAACAGAGCAGCCCTCAACTTTGGGGTGCCTGTGCCTTGCTGATTTTTAGTTTTCCCAATTTATACGCCCATGAGTGGAAGTGCCCTATGCTGTCTAAGCTGAGTTTTTTCTATGTTTCAGGACACACCGTACACTTCTCCAGAGTGGCTGTTGGCAATTTACGTCACGCCCATCAGCGTAGCAAGTCTCCCGTTTCTCCATGGCCTTTCCTGCATTTCTGGTTTTGACACTTTATTCAGCATGGCCCTTTTGACCGATGGGAAGCGAGACTTCTTTGTAGCGCTGATTTGCCTTTCCAGGTTGCTTGGTTGGCCAAAAAGGGCGCATGCGTTTTTTCCTGAATATATTCAGGAAAAAACGCATGCGCCCTTTTTGGCCAAGGGCATCATTGTCGAGGTTTTGCCGCTTTTCCCGTGCTTTAAAGGCAATTCGAATCTACCTCCTGAAATCTGTTTCCTGCAATTCTGCCTTGCTTTCAAATCCTCTTCGTTGTCTTCCGTCAATATATTTGTGGACGAGAGTTATCATTTATAACTCTGCAGGTTTGTGAATTGCAGTGCCCCTGAGCTCCATTTTTCAACTCGCTTTCTTGGGAGCTGGCCGCAAAAGCGCAGGATTGCTTCAGGCCCTATTCTGGTCCCGGGCGGCAGGCTGAGCCTGTGGTTAATTCTTCTTCCTGATGGGAAAATAGAGCGACCTGTGCCTGTCCCAACACCTAGAGCTAGTGTCTCATTGGTTCCCCCTCTTCCCGTTCATCCTCAGGACAAATTGCAACCTGTACGGAACAGGAGGTTAAAGGTGCTGATTCTCCAAGGAGGGAGATTGCTAGTAAAGCGGCTGGAATGGCGAACCCGAGCACAAGGAGATGAGAAATGAGGTGCGTTTTAGAAACCTTTCCCGATCACACGGTGTACCATCCTCTGGGATTCTCCTGCATGTTTTCGATGTAGGAAGATGCCCTTGAACCTGGAGATTTGGGACCCATGGGATGGGTACCACGCAGTATTACTCTAAAGGGTCTGCGTTTGCTCACCCAACCTCACCAAACCTCTCAGCCCCAAGAGTGTCCACCCTTATGCCTCAATCAGCTGTGGGTCTAGATATGGTCAATCCAGGTGGCATCACAGCCCTTGAACGAATTTTGTAAGAATTTCTCTCTCTTTCACTGTCTTTGTTTCACGGGTTTTTAAAAGTGATTGATTTTTATAAAGGGGTTTAGCTGCTTTTCACTGCTGTGTTTATGCCGCTTTACACCCACTTGACTCACTTACAGAGAGATATCAATACATAGGTTTTAAGATTCTTACTAGTCAGATATATTCTTGGGCGGTGAATAGGGGGTTTTGAGTCCAGATCACTGAGCAAGGAGTAGGTCTTGTCTATTACATATTGGGTTTATGGAACGGTCTCTGAGCTAATTTGAAACCCTTGTTTTATGCATCACCCCACCTCACCTTTCCCGTTAACCAGCCATAGTGTGTTTTCTAAACGTGTGACTCTGTTCTGTTTTGTAATTCAGTGCAAGGGTAGCGGTTTTTACATTCCCTCTATAAGTGATATCTTATGATAAGTGTCTTTTTCTGTGTGACTTATTTCACTTAGAATCGTCGTACCTAAATCCACTCATCATGCTGCTACTAGCCTTATGACGTTGATTTCATGGCTGAGTGATATTCCATTGTACAAAAGGACCACAACTTCTTTATCCATTTTTCTCTTTCCTGGGATATTTAAGGTGTAACGAAGTGGAGGTTCTTGTCAACAGAGCAGCCCTAAACTTTGGGGTGCCTGTGCCTTGCTGATTTTTAGTTTTCCCAATTTATACGCCCGTGAGTGGAAGTGCCCTATGCTGTCTAAGCTGAGTGTTTTCGATGTTTCAGGACACACCGTACACTTCTGCAGAGTGGCTGTTGGCAATTTACATTACGCCCATCAGCGTAGCAAGGCTCCCGTTTCTCCATGGCCTGTCCTGCATTTCTGGTTTTGACACTTTATTCAGCATGGCCCTTTTGACCGATGGGAAGCGAGACTTCTTTGTAGCGCTGATTTGCCTTTCCAGGTTGCTTGGTTGGCCAAAAAGGGCGTATGCGTTTTTTCCTGAATATATTCAGGAAAAAACGCATACGCCCTTTTTGGCCAAGGGCATCATTGTCGAGGTTTTGCCACTTTTCCCGTGCTTTAAAGGCGATTCGAATCTACCCCTGAAATCTGTTTCCTGCAATTCTGCCTTGCTTTCAAATCCTCTTTGTTGTCTTCCGTCAATATATTTGTGGACGAGAGTTATCATTTATAACTCTGCAGGTTTGTGAATTGCAGTGCCCCTGAGCTCCATTTTTCAACTCGCTTTCTTGGGAGCTGGCCGCAAAAGCGCAGGATTGCTTCAGGCCCTATTCTGGTCCCGGGCGGCAGGCTGAGGCTGTGGTTAATTCTTCTTCCTGATGGGAAAATAGAGTGACCTGTGCCTGTCCCAACACCTAGAGCTAGTGTCTCATTGGTTCCCCCTCTTCCCGTTCATCCTCAGGACAAATTGCAACCTGTATGGAACAGGAGGTTAAAGGTGCTGATTCTCCAAGGAGGGAGATTGCTAGTAAAGCGGCTGGAATGGCGAACCCGAGCACAAGGAGATGAGAAACGAGGTGCGTTTTAGAAACCTTTCCCGATCACATGGTGTACCATCTTCAGGGTTTCTCATGCATGTTTTCGATGTAGGAAGATGCCCTTGAACCTGGAGATTTGGGACCCATGGGATGGGTACCACGCAGTATTACTCTAAAGGGTCTGCGTTTGCTCACCCAACCTCACCAAACCTCTCAGCCCCAAGAGTGTCCTCCCTTATGTCTCAATCAGCTGTGGGTCTAGATATGGTCAATCCAGGTGGCATCACAGCCCTTGAACGAATTTTGTAAGAATTTCTCTCTCTTTCACTGTCTTTGTTTCATGGATTTTTAAAAGTTATTGATTTTTTTAAAGGGGTTTAGCTGCTTTTCACTGCTGTGTTTATGCCACTTTACACCCACTTGACTCACTTACAGAGACATATCAATACATAGGTTTTAAGATTCTTACTAGTCAGATATATTCTTGGGCGGTGAATAGGGGGTGTTGAGTCCAGTTCACTGAGCAAGGAGTAGGTCGTGTCTATTACTTATTGGGTTTATGGAACGGTCTCTAAGCTAATTTAAAACCCTTCTTTTATGCATCACCGCACCTCACCTTTCCCGTTAAGCAGCCATAGTGTGTTTTCTAAACGTGTGACTCTGTTCTGTTTTGTAATTCAGTTCAAGGGTAGCGGTTTTTACATTCCCTCTATAAGTGATATCTTATGATAAGTGTCTTTTTCTGTGTGACTTATTTCACTTAGAATCGTCGTACCTAAATCCACTCATCATGCTGCTACTAGCCTTATGACGTTGATTTCATGGCTGAGTGATATTCCATTGTACATAAGGACCACAACTTCTTTATCCATTTTTCTCTTTCCTGGGATATTTAAGGTGTAACGAAGTGGAGGTTCTTGTCAACAGAGCAGCCCTAAACTTTGGGGTGCCTGTGTCTTGCTGATTTTTAGTTTTCCCAATTTATACGCCGGTGAGTGGAAGTGCCCTATGCTCTCTAAGCTGAGTTTTTTCGATGTTTCCGGACACACCAGACACTTCTCCAGAGTGGCTGTTGGCAATTTACCTCCCGCCCATCAGCCTAGCAAGGCTCCCGTTTCTCCATGGCCTGTCCTGCATTTCTGGTTTTGACACTTTATTCAGCATGGCCCTTTTGACCGATGGGAAGCGAGACTTTTTTGTAGCGCTGATTGGCCTTTCCAGGTTGCTTGGTTGGTCAAAAGGCGTATGCGTTTTTTCCTGAATATATTCAGGAAAAAACGCATACGCCCTTTTTGACCAAGGGCATCATTGTCGAGGTTTTGCCGCTTTTCCCGTGCTTTAAAGGCGATTCGAATCTACCTCCTGAAATCTGTTTCCTGCAATTCTGCCTTGCTTTCAAATCCTCTTCGTTGTCTTCCGTCAATATATTGGTGGACGACAGTTATCATTTACAACTCTGCATGTTTGTGAATTGCAGTGCCCCTGAGCTCCATTTTCCAACTCGCTTTCTTGGGAGCTGGCCGCAAAAGCGCAGGATTGCCTCAGGCCCTATTCTGGTCCCGGGCGGCAGGCTGAGGCTGTGGTTAATTCTTCTTCCTGATGGGAAAATAGAGTGACCTGTGCCTGTCTCAACACCTAGAGCTAGTGTCTCATTGGTTCCCCCTCTTCCTGTTCATCCTCAGGACAAATTGCAACCTGTACGGAACAGGAGGTTAAAGGTGCTGATTCTCCAAGGAGGGAGATTGCTAGTAAAGCGGCTGGAATGGCGAACCCGAGCACAAGGAGATGAGAAATGAGGTGCGTTTTAGAAACCTTTCCCGATCACACGGTGTACCATCTTCTGGGATTCTCATGCATGTTTACGATGTAGGAAGATGCCCTTGAACCTGGAGATTTGGGACCCATGGGATGGGTACCACGCAGTATTACTCTAAAGGGTCTGCGTTTGCTCACCCAACCTCACCAAACCTCTCAGCCCCAAGAGTGTCCACCCTTATGCCTCAATCAGCTGTGAGTCTAGATATGGTCAATCCAGGTGGCATCACAGCCCTTGAACGAATTTTGTAAGAATTTCTCTCTCTTTCACTGTCTTTGTTTCATGGGTTTTTAATAGTAATTGATTTTTATAAAGGGGTTTAGCTGTTTTTTACTGCTGTGTTTATGCCGCTTTACACCCACTTGACTCACATACAGAGAGATATCAATACATAGGTTTTAAGATTCTTACTAGTCAGATATATTCTTGGGCGGTGAATAGGGGGTTTTGAGTCCAGATCACTGAGCAAGTAGTAGGTCTTGTCTATTACATATTGGGTTTATGGAACGGTCTCTGAGCTAATTTGAAACCCTTGTTTTATGCATCACCCCACCTCACCTTTCCCGTTAACCAGCCATAGTGTGTTTTCTAAACGTGTGACTCTGTTCTGTTTTGTAATTCAGTTCAAGGGTCGCGGTTTTTACATTCCCTCTATAAGTGATATCTTATGATAAGTGTCTTTTTCTGTGTGACTTATTTCACTTAGAATCATCGTACCTAAATCCCCTCATCATGCTGCTACTAGCCTTATGACGTTGATTTCATGGCTGAGTGATATTCCATTGTACATAAGGACCACAACTTCTTTATCCATTTTTCTCTTTCCTGGGATATTTAAGGTGTAACGAAGTGGAGGTTCTTGTCAACAGAGCAGCCCTAAACTTTGGGGTGCCTGTGCCTTGCTGATTTTTAGTTTTCCCAATTTATACGCCCGTGAGTGGAAGTGCCCTATGCTGTCTAAGCTGAGTGTTTTCGATGTTTCAGGACACACCGTACACTTCTGCAGAGTGGCTGTTGGCAATTTACATTACGCCCATCAGCGTAGCAAGGCTCCCGTTTCTCCATGGCCTGTCCTGCATTTCTGGTTTTGACACTTTATTCAGCATGGCCCTTTTGACCGATGGGAAGCGAGACTTCTTTGTAGCGCTGATTTGCCTTTCCAGGTTGCTTGGTTGGCCAAAAAGGGCGTATGCGTTTTTTCCTGAATATATTCAGGAGAAAACGCATACGCCCTTTTTGGCCAAGGGCATCATTGTCGAGGTTTTGCCACTTTTCCCGTGCTTTAAAGGCGATTCGAATCTACCTCCTGAAATCTGTTTCCTGCAATTCTGCCTTGCTTTCAAATCCTCTTTGTTGTCTTCCGTCAATATATTTGTGGACGAGAGTTATCATTTATAACTCTGCAGGTTTGTGAATTGCAGTGCCCCTGAGCTCCATTTTTCAACTCGCTTTCTTGGGAGCTGGCCGCAAAAGCGCAGGATTGCTTCAGGCCCTATTCTGGTCCCGGGCGGCAGGCTGAGGCTGTGGTTAATTCTTCTTCCTGATGGGAAAATAGAGTGACCTGTGCCTGTCCCAACACCTAGAGCTAGTGTCTCATTGGTTCCCCCTCTTCCCGTTCATCCTCAGGACAAATTGCAACCTGTATGGAACAGGAGGTTAAAGGTGCTGATTCTCCAAGGAGGGAGATTGCTAGTAAAGCGGCTGGAATGGCGAACCCGAGCACAAGGAGATGAGAAACGAGGTGCGTTTTAGAAACCTTTCCCGATCACATGGTGTACCATCTTCAGGGTTTCTCATGCATGTTTTCGATGTAGGAAGATGCCCTTGAACCTGGAGATTTGGGACCCATGGGATGGGTACCACGCAGTATTACTCTAAAGGGTCTGCGTTTGCTCACCCAACCTCACCAAACCTCTCAGCCCCAAGAGTGTCCTCCCTTATGTCTCAATCAGCTGTGGGTCTAGATATGGTCAATCCAGGTGGCATCACAGCCCTTGAACGAATTTTGTAAGAATTTCTCTCTCTTTCACTGTCTTTGTTTCATGGATTTTTAAAAGTTATTGATTTTTATAAAGGGGTTTAGCTGCTTTTCACTGCTGTGTTTATGCCACTTTACACCCACTTGACTCACTTACAGAGACATATCAATACATAGGTTTTAAGATTTTTACTAGTCAGATATATTCTTGGGCGGTGAATAAGGGGTGTTGAGTCCAGTTCACTGAGCAAGGAGTAGGTCGTGTCTATTACTTATTGGGTTTATGGAACGGTCTCTAAGCTAATTTAAAACCCTTCTTTTATGCATCACCGCACCTCACCTTTCCCGTTAAGCAGCCATAGTGTGTTTTCTAAACGTGTGACTCTGTTCTGTTTTGTAATTCAGTTCAAGGGTAGCGGTTTTTACATTCCCTCTATAAGTGATATCTTATGATAAGTGTCTTTTTCTGTGTGACTTATTTCACTTAGAATCGTCGTACCTAAATCCACTCATCATGCTGCTACTAGCCTTATGACGTTGATTTCATGGCTGAGTGATATTCCATTGTACATAAGGACCACAACTTCTTGATCCATTTTTCTCTTTCCTGGGATATTTAAGGTGTAACGAAGTGGAGGTTCTTGTCAACAGAGCAGCCCTAAACTTTGGGGTGCCTGTGCCTTGCTGATTTTTAGTTTTCCCAATTTATACGCCCGTGAGTGGAAGTGCCCTATGCTGTCTAAGCTGAGTGTTTTCGATGTTTCAGGACACACCGTACACTTCTGCAGAGTGGCTGTTGGCAATTTACATTACGCCCATCAGCGTAGCAAGGCTCCCGTTTCTCCATGGCCTGTCCTGCATTTCTGGTTTTGACACTTTATTCAGCATGGCCCTTTTGACCGATGGGAAGCGAGACTTCTTTGTAGCGCTGATTTGCCTTTCCAGGTTGCTTGGTTGGCCAAAAAGGGCGTATGCGTTTTTTCCTGAATATATTCAGGAAAAAACGCATACGCCCTTTTTGGCCAAGGGCATCATTGTCGAGGTTTTGCCACTTTTCCCGTGCTTTAAAGGCGATTCGAATCTACCTCCTGAAATCTGTTTCCTGCAATTCTGCCTTGCTTTCAAATCCTCTTTGTTGTCTTCCGTCAATATATTTGTGGACGAGAGTTATCATTTATAACTCTGCAGGTTTGTGAATTGCAGTGCCCCTGAGCTCCATTTTTCAACTCGCTTTCTTGGGAGCTGGCCGCAAAAGCGCAGGATTGCTTCAGGCCCTATTCTGGTCCCGGGCGGCAGGCTGAGGCTGTGGTGAATTCTTCTTCCTGATGGGAAAATAGAGTGACCTGTGCCTGTCCCAACACCTAGAGCTAGTGTCTCATTGGTTCCCCCTCTTTCCGTTCATCCTCAGGACAAATTGCAACCTGTATGGAACAGGAGGTTAAAGGTGCTGATTCTCCAAGGAGGGAGATTGCTAGTAAAGCGGCTGGAATGGCGAACCCGAGCACAAGGAGATGAGAAACGAGGTGCGTTTTAGAAACCTTTCCCGATCACATGGTGTACCATCTTCAGGGTTTCTCATGCATGTTTTCGATGTAGGAAGATGCCCTTGAACCTGGAGATTTGGGACCCATGGGATGGGTACCACGCAGTATTACTCTAAAGGGTCTGCGTTTGCTCACCCAACCTCACCAAACCTCTCAGCCCCACGAGTGTCCTCCCTTATGTCTCAATCAGCTGTGGGTCTAGATATGGTCAATCCAGGTGGCATCACAGCCCTTGAACGAATTTTGTAAGAATTTCTCTCTCTTTCACTGTCTTTGTTTCATGGATTTTTAAAAGTTATTGATTTTTATAAAGGGGTTTAGCTGCTTTTCACTGCTGTGTTTATGCCACTTTACACCCACTTGACTCACTTACAGAGACATATCAATACATAGGTTTTAAGATTCTTACTAGTCAGATATATTCTTGGGCGGTGAATAGGGGGTGTTGAGTCCAGTTCACTGAGCAAGGAGTAGGTCGTGTCTATTACTTATTGGGTTTATGGAACGGTCTCTAAGCTAATTAAAACCCTTCTTTTATGCATCACCGCACCTCACCTTTCCCGTTAAGCAGCCATAGTGTGTTTTCTAAACGTGTGACTCTGTTCTGTTCTGTAATTCAGTTCAAGGGTAGCGGTTTTTACATTCCCTCTATAAGTGATATCTTATGATAAGTGTCTTTTTCTGTGTGACTTATTTCACTTAGAATCGTCGTACCTAAATCCACTCATCATGCTGCTACTAGCCTTATGACGTTGATTTCATGGCTGAGTGATATTCCATTGTACATAAGGACCACAACTTCTTTATCCATTTTTCTCTTTCCTGGGATATTTAAGGTGTAACGAAGTGGAGGTTCTTGTCAACAGAGCAGCCCTAAACTTTGGGGTGCCTGTGTCTTGCTGATTTTTAGTTTTCCCAATTTATACGCCCATGAGTGGAAGTGCCCTATGCTCTGTAAGCTGAGTTTTTTCGATGTTTCAGGACACACCGTACACTTCTCCAGAGTGGCTGTTGGCAATTTACATCCCGCCCATCAGCGTAGCAAGGCTCCCGTTTCTCCATGGCCTGTCCTGCATTTCTGGTTTTGACACTTTATTCAGCATGGCCCTTTTGGCCGATGGGAAGCGAGACTTTTTTGTAGCGCTGATTGGCCTTTCCAGGTTGCTTGGTTGGCCAAAAAGGGCGTATGCGTTTTTTCCTGAATATATTCAGGAAAAAACGCATACGCCCTTTTTGGCCAAGGGCATCATTGTCGAGGTTTTGCCGCTTTTCCCGTGCTTTAAAGGCGATTCGAATCTACCTCCTGAAATCTGTTTCCTGCAATTCTGCCTTGCTTTCAAATCCTCTTCGTTGTCTTCCGTCAAAATATTGGTGGACGACAGTTATCATTTACAACTCTGCATGTTTGTGAATTGCAGTGCCCCTGAGCTCCATTTTCCAACTCGCTTTCTTGGGAGCTGGCCGCAAAAGCGCAGGATTGCCTCAGGCCCTATTCTGGTCCTGGGCGGGAGGCTGAGCCTGTGGTTAATTCTTCTTCCTGATGGGAAAATAGAGTGACCTGTGCCTTTCCCAACACCTAGAGCTAGTGTCTCATTGGTTCCCCCTCTTCCTGTTCATCCTCAGGACAAATTGCAACCTGTACGGAACAGGAGGTTAAAGGTGCTGATTCTCCAAGGAGGGAGATTGCTAGTAAAGCGGCTGGAATGGCGAACCCGAGCACAAGGAGATGAGAAATGAGGTGCGTGTTAGAAACCTTTCCCGATCACACGGTGTACCATCTTCTGGGATTCTCATGCATGTTTACGATGTAGGAAGATGCCCTTGAACCTGGAGATTTGGGACCCATGGGATGGGTACCACGCAGTATTACTCTAAAGGGTCTGCGTTTGCTCACCCAACCTCACCAAACCTCTCAGCCCCAAGAGTGTCCACCCTTATGCCTCAATCAGCTGTGGGTCTAGATATGGTCAATCCAGGTGGCATCACAGCCCTTGAACGAATTTTGTAAGAATTTCTCTCTCTTTCACTGTCTTTGTTTCACGGGTTTTTAAAAGTAATTGATTTTTATAAAGGGGTTTAGCTGTTTTTTACTGCTGTGTTTATGCCGCTTTTAACCCACTTGACTCACATACAGACAGATATCAATACATAGGTTTTAAGATTCTTACTAGTCAGATATATTCTTGGGCGGTGAATAGGGGGTTTTGAGTCCAGATCACTGAGCAAGGAGTAGGTCTTGTCTATTACATATTGGGTTTATGGAACGGTCTCTGAGCTAATTTGAAACCCTTGTTTTATGCATCACCCCACCTCACCTTTCCCGTTAAGCAGCCATAGTGTGTTTTCTAAACGTGTGACTCTGTTCTGTTTTGTAATTCAGTTCAAGGGTAGCGGTTTTTACATTCCCTCTATAAGTGATATCTTATGATAAGTGTCTTTTTCTGTGTGACTTATTTCACTTAGAATCGTCGTACCTAAATCCACTCATCATGCTGCTACTAGCCTTATGACGTTGATTTCATGGCTGAGTGATATTCCATTGTACATAAGGACCACAACTTCTTTATCCATTTTTCTCTTTCCTGGGATATTTAAGGTGTAACGAAGTGGAGGTTCTTGTCAACAGAGCAGCCCTCAACTTTGGGGTGCCTGTGTCTTGCTGATTTTTAGTTTTCCCAATTTATACGCCCGTGAGTGGAAGTGCCCTATGCTGTCTAAGCTGAGTTTTTTCGATGTTTCAGGACACACCGTACACTTCTCCAGAGTGGCTGTTGGCAATTTACATCCCGCCCATCAGCGTAGCAAGGCTCCCGTTTCTCCATGGCCTGTCCTGCATTTCTGGTTTTGACACTTTATTCAGCATGGCCCTTTTGACCGATGGGAAGCGAGACTTCTTTGTAGCGCTGATTTGCCTTTCCAGGTTGCTTGGTTGGCCAAAAAGGGCGTATGCGTTTTTTCCTGAATATATTCAGGAAAAAACGCATACGCCCTTTTTGGCCAAGGGCATCATTGTCGAGGTTTTGCCGCTTTTCCCGTGCTTTAAAGGCGATTCGAATCTTCCTCCTGAAATCTGTTTCCTGCAATTCTGCCTTGCTTTCAAATCCTCTTTGTTGTCTTCCGTCAATATATTTGTGGACGAGAGTTATCATTTATAACTCTGCAGGTTTGTGAATTGCAGTGCCCCTGAGCTCCATTTTTCAACTCGCTTTCTTGGGAGCTGGCCGCAAAAGCGCAGGATTGCTTCAGGCCCTATTCTGGTCCCGGGCGGCAGGCTGAGGCTGTGGTTAATTCTTCTTCCTGATGGGAAAATAGAGTGACCTGTGCCTTTCCCAACACCTAGAGCTAGTGTCTCATTGGTTCCCCCTCTTCCTGTTCATCCTCAGGACAAATTGCAACCTGTACGGAACAGGAGGTTAAAGGTGCTGATTCTCCAAGGAGGGAGATTGCTAGTAAAGCGGCTGGAATGGCGAACCCGAGCACAAGGAGATGAGAAATGAGGTGCGTGTTAGAAACCTTTCCCGATCACACGGTGTACCATCTTCTGGGATTCTCATGCATGTTTACGATGTAGGAAGATGCCCTTGAACCTGGAGATTTGGGACCCATGGGATGGGTACCACGCAGTATTACTCTAAAGGGTCTGCGTTTGCTCACCCAACCTCACCAAACCTCTCAGCCCCAAGAGTGTCCACCCTTATGCCTCAATCAGCTGTGGGTCTAGATATGGTCAATCCAGGTGGCATCACAGCCCTTGAACGAATTTTGTAAGAATTTCTCTCTCTTTCACTGTCTTTGTTTCACGGGTTTTTAAAAGTAATTGATTTTTATAAAGGGGTTTAGCTGTTTTTTACTGCTGTGTTTATGCCGCTTTTAACCCACTTGACTCACATACAGACAGATATCAATACATAGGTTTTAAGATTCTTACTAGTCAGATATATTCTTGGGCGGTGAATAGGGGGTTTTGAGTCCAGATCACTGAGCAAGGAGTAGGTCTTGTCTATTACATATTGGGTTTATGGAACGGTCTCTGAGCTAATTTGAAACCCTTGTTTTATGCATCACCCCACCTCACCTTTCCCGTTAAGCAGCCATAGTGTGTTTTCTAAACCTGTGACTCTGTTCTGTTTTGTAATTCAGTTCAAGGGTAGCGGTTTTTACATTCCCTCTATAAGTGATATCTTATGATAAGTGTCTTTTTCTGTGTGACTTATTTCACTTAGAATCGTCGTACCTAAATCCACTCATCATGCTGCTACTAGCCTTATGACGTTGATTTCATGGCTGAGTGATATTCCATTGTACAAAAGGACCACAACTTCTTTATCCATTTTTCTCTTTCCTGGGATATTTAAGTTGTATCGAAGTGGAGGTTCTTGTCAACAGAGCAGCCCTAAACTTTGGGGTGCCTGTGCCTTGATGATTTTTAGTTTTCCCAATTTATACGCCCGTGAGTGGAAGTGCCCTATGCTGTCTAAGCTGAGTGTTTTCGATGTTTCAGGACACACCGTACACTTCTGCAGAGTGGCTGTTGGCAATTTACATCCCGCCCATCAGCGTAGCAAGGCTCCCGTTTCTCCATGGCCTGTCCTGCATTTCTGGTTTTGACACTTTATTCAGCATGGCCCTTTTGACCGATGGGAAGCGAGACTTCTTTGTAGCGCTGATTTGCCTTTCCAGGTTGCTTGGTTGCCCAAAAGGGGCGTATGCGTTTTTTCCTGAATATATTCAGGAAAAAACGCATACGCCCTTTTTGGCCAAGGGCATCATTGTCGAGGTTTTGCCGCTTTTCCCGTGCTTTAAAGGCGATTCGAATCTACCTCCTGAAATCTGTTTCCTGCAATTCTGCCTTGCTTTCAAATCCTCTTCGTTGTCTTCCGTCAATATATTTGTGGACGAGAGTTATCATTTATAACTCTGCAGGTTTGTGAATTGCAGTGCCCCTGAGCTCCATTTTTCAACTCGCTTTCTTGGGAGCTGGCCGCAAAAGCGCAGGATTGCTTCAGGCCCTATTCTGGTCCCGGGCGGCAGGCTGAGGCTGTGGTTAATTCTTCTTCCTGATGGGAAAATAGAGTGACCTGTGCCTGTCCCAACACTTAGAGCTAGTGTCTCATTGGTTCCCCCTCTTCCCGTTCATCCTCAGGACAAATTGCAACCTGTACGGAACAGGAGGTTAAAGGTGCTGATTCTCCAAGGAGGGAGATTGCTAGTAAAGCGGCTGGAATGGCGAACCCGAGCACAAGGAGATGAGAAATGAGGTGCGTGTTAGAAACCTTTCCCGATCACACGGTGTACCATCTTCTGGGATTCTCATGCATGTTTTCGATGTAGGAAGATGCCCTTGAACCTGGAGATTTGGGACCCATGGGATGGGTACCACGCAGTATTACTCTAAAGGGTCTGCGTTTGCTCACCCAACCTCACCAAACCTCTCAGCCCCAAGAGTGTCCACCCTTATGCCTCAATCAGCTGTGGGTCTAGATATGGTCAATCCAGGTGGCATCACAGCCCTTGAACGAATTTTGTAAGAATTTCTCTCTCTTTCACTGTCTTTGTTTCACGGGTTTTTAAAAGTAATTGATTTTTATAAAGGGGTTTAGCTGTTTTATACTGCTGTGTTTATGCCGCTTTACACCCACTTGACTCACATACAGAGAGATATCAATACATAGGTTTTAAGATTCTTACTAGTCAGATATATTCTTGGGCGGTGAATAGGGGGTTTTGAGTCCAGATCACTGAGCAAGGAGTAGGTCTTGTCTATTACATATTGGGTTTATGGAACGGTCTCTGAGCTAATTTGAAACCCTTGTTTTATGCATCACCCCACCTCACCTTTCCCGTTAAGCAGCCATAGTGTGTTTTCTAAACGTGTGACTCTGTTCTGTTTTGTAATTCAGTTCAAGGGTAGCGGTTTTTACATTCCCTCTATAAGTGATATCTTATGATAAGTGTCTTTTTCTGTGTGACTTATTTCACTTAGAATCGTCGTACCTAAATCCACTCATCATGCTGCTACTAGCCTTATGACGTTGATTTCATGGCTGAGTGATATTCCATTGTACATAAGGACCACAACTTCTTTATCCATTTTTCTCTTTCCTGGGATATTTAAGGTGTAACGAAGTGGAGGTTCTTGTCAACAGAGCAGCCCTAAACTTTGGGGTGCCTGTGTCTTGCTGATTTTTAGTTTTCCCAATTTATACGCCCATGAGTGGAAGTGCCCTATGCTCTCTAAGCTGAGTTTTTTCGATGTTTCAGGACACACCGTACACTTCTCCAGAGTGGCTGTTGGCAATTTACATCCCGCCCATCAGCGTAGCAAGGCTCCCGTTTCTCCATGGCCTGTCCTGCATTTCTGGTTTTGACACTTTATTCAGCATGGCCCTTTTTACCGATGGGAAGCGAGACTTTTTTGTAGCGCTGATTGGCTTTCCAGGTTGCTTGGTTGGCCAAAAAGGGCGTATGCGTTTTTTCCTGAATATATTCAGGAAAAAACGCATACGCCCTTTTTGGCCAAGGGCATCATTGTCGAGGTTTTGCCGCTTTTCCCGTGCTTTAAAGGCGATTCGAATCTACCTCCTGAAATCTGTTTCCTGCAATTCTGCCTTGCTTTCAAATCCTCTTCGTTGTCTTCCGTCAAAATATTGGTGGACGACAGTTATCATTTACAACTCTGCATGTTTGTGAATTGCAGTGCCCCTGAGCTCCATTTTCCAACTCGCTTTCTTGGGAGCTGGCCGCAAAAGCGCAGGATTGCCTCAGGCCCTATTCTGGTCCTGGGCGGGAGGCTGAGCCTGTGGTTAATTCTTCTTCCTGATGGGAAAATAGAGTGACCTGTGCCTTTCCCAACACCTAGAGCTAGTGTCTCATTGGTTCCCCCTCTTCCTGTTCATCCTCAGGACAAATTGCAACCTGTACGGAACAGGAGGTTAAAGGTGCTGATTCTCCAAGGAGGGAGATTGCTAGTAAAGCGGCTGGAATGGCGAACCCGAGCACAAGGAGATGAGAAATGAGGTGCGTGTTAGAAACCTTTCCCGATCACACGGTGTACCATCTTCTGGGATTCTCATGCATGTTTACGATGTAGGAAGATGCCCTTGAACCTGGAGATTTGGGACCCATGGGATGGGTACCACGCAGTATTACTCTAAAGGGTCTGCGTTTGCTCACCCAACCTCACCAAACCTCTCAGCCCCAAGAGTGTCCACCCTTATGCCTCAATCAGCTGTGGGTCTAGATATGGTCAATCCAGGTGGCATCACAGCCCTTGAACGAATTTTGTAAGAATTTCTCTCTCTTTCACTGTCTTTGTTTCACGGGTTTTTAAAAGTAATTGATTTTTATAAAGGGGTTTAGCTGTTTTTCACTGCTGTGTTTATGCCGCTTTACACCCACTTGACTCACATACAGACAGATATCAATACATAGGTTTTAAGATTCTTACTAGTCAGATATATTCTTGGGCGGTGAATAGGGGGTTTTGAGTCCAGATCACTGAGCAAGGAGTAGGTCTTGTCTATTACATATTGGGTTTATGGAACGGTCTCTGAGCTAATTTGAAATCCTTGTTTTATGCATCACCCCACCTCACCTTTCCCGTTAAGCAGCCATAGTGTGTTTTCTAAACGTGTGACTCTGTTCTGTTTTGTAATTCAGTTCAAGGGTAGCGGTTTTTACATTCCCTCTATAAGTGATATCTTATGATAAGTGTCTTTTTCTGTGTGACTTATTTCACTTAGAATCGTCGTACCTAAATCCACTCATCATGCTGCTACTAGCCTTATGACGTTGATTTCATGGCTGAGGGATATTCCATTGTACAAAAGGACCACAACTTCTTTATCCATTTTTCTCTTTCCTGGGATATTTAAGGTGTATCGAAGTGGAGGTTCTTGTCAACAGAGCAGCCCTAAACTTTGGTGTGCCTGTGCCTTGATGATTTTTAGTTTTCCCAATTTATACGCCCGTGAGTGGAAGTGCCCTATGCTGTCTAAGCTGAGTGTTTTCGATGTTTCAGGACACACCGTACACTTCTGCAGAGTGGCTGTTGGCAATTTACATCCCGCCCATCAGCGTAGCAAGGCTCCCGTTTCTCCATGGCCTGTCCTGCATTTCTGGTTTTGACACTTTATTCAGCATGGCCCTTTTGACCGATGGGAAGCGAGACTTCTTTGTAGCGCTGATTTGCCTTTCCAGGTTGCTTGGTTGGCCAAAAAGGGCGTATGCGTTTTTTCCTGAATATATTCAGGAAAAAACGCATACGCCCTTTTTGGCCAAGGGCATCATTGTCGAGGTTTTGCCGCTTTTCCCGTGCTTTAAAGGCGATTCGAATCTTCCTCCTGAAATCTGTTTCCTGCAATTCTGCCTTGCTTTCAAATCCTCTTTGTTGTCTTCCGTCAATATATTTGTGGACGAGAGTTATCATTTATAACTCTGCAGGTTTGTGAATTGCAGTGCCCCTGAGCTCCATTTTTCAACTCGCTTTCTTGGGAGCTGGCCGCAAAAGCGCAGGATTGCTTCAGGCCCTATTCTGGTCCCGGGCGGCAGGCTGAGCCTGTGGTTAATTCTTCTTCCTGATGGGAAAATAGAGTGACCTGTGCCTGTCCCAACACCTAGAGCTAGTGTCTCATTGGTTCCCCCTCTTCCCGTTCATCCTCAGGACAAATTGCAACCTGTACGGAACAGGAGGTTAAAGGTGCTGATTCTCCAAGGAGGGAGATTGCTAGTAAAGCGGCTGGAATGGCGAACCCGAGCACAAGGAGATGAGAAATGAGGTGCGTGTTAGAAACCTTTCCCGATCACACGGTGTACCATCTTCTGGGATTCTCATGCATGTTTTCGATGTAGGAAGATGCCCTTGAACCTGGAGATTTGGGACCCATGGGATGGGTACCACGCAGTATTACTCTAAAGGGTCTGCGTTTGCTCACCCAACCTCACCAAACCTCTCAGCCCCAAGAGTGTCCACCCTTATGCCTCAATCAGCTGTGGGTCTAGATATGGTCAATCCAGGTGGCATCACAGCCCTTGAACGAATTTTGTAAGAATTTCTCTCTCTTTCACTGTCTTTGTTTCACGGGTTTTTAAAAGTAATTGATTTTTATAAAGGGGTTTAGCTGTTTTATACTGCTGTGTTTATGCCGCTTTACACCCACTTGACTCACATACAGAAAGATATCAATACATAGGTTTTAAGATTCTTACTAGTCAGATATATTCTTGGGCGGTGAATAGGGGGTTTTGAGTCCAGATCACTGAGCAAGGAGTAGGTCTTGTCTATTACATTTTGGGTTTATGGAACGGTCTCTGAGCTAATTTGAAACCCTTGTTTTATGCATCACTCCACCTCACCTTTCCCGTTAAGCAGCCATAGTGTGTTTTCTAAACGTGTGACTCTGTTCTGTTTTGTAATTCAGTTCAAGGGTAGCGGTTTTACATTCCCTCTATAAGTGATATCTTATGATAAGTGTCGTTTTCTGTGTGGCTTATTTCACTTAGAATCGTCGTACCTAAATCCACTCATCATGCTGCTACTAGCCTTATGACGTTGATTTCATGGCTGAGTGATATTCCATTGTACAAAAGGACCACAACTTCTTTATCCATTTTTCTCTTTCCTGGGATATTTAAGGTGTAACGAAGTGGAGGTTCTTGTCAACAGAGCAGCCCTAAACTTTGGGGTGCCTGTGCCTTGCTGATTTTTAGTTTTCCCAATTTATACGCCCGTGAGTGGAAGTGCCCTATGCTCTCTAAGCTGAGTGTTTTCGATGTTTCAGGACACACCGTACACTTCTGCAGAGTGGCTGTTGGCAATTTACATCCCGCCCATCAGCGTAGCAAGGCTCCCGTTTCTCCATGGCCTGTCCTGCATTTCTGGTTTTGACACTTTATTCAGCATGGCCCTTTTGACCGATGGGAAGCGAGACTTCTTTGTAGCGCTGATTTGCCTTTCCAGGTTGCTTGGTTGGCCAAAAAGGGCGTATGCGTTTTTTCCTGAATATATTCAGGAAAAAACGCATAGCCCTTTTTGGCCAAGGGCATCATTGTCGAGGTTTTGCCGCTTTTCCCGTGCTTTAAAGGCGATTCGAATCTTCCTCCTGAAATCTGTTTCCTGCAATTCTGCCTTGCTTTCAAATCCTCTTTGTTGTCTTCCGTCAATATATTTGTGGACGAGAGTTATCATTTATAACTCTGCAGGTTTGTGAATTGCAGTGCCCCTGAGCTCCATTTTTCAACTCGCTTTCTTGGGAGCTGGCCGCAAAAGCGCAGGATTGCTTCAGGCCCTATTCTGGTCCCGGGCGGCAGGCTGAGCCTGTGGTTAATTCTTCTTCCTGATGGGAAAATAGAGTGACCTGTGCCTGTCCCAACACCTAGAGCTAGTGTCTCATTGGTTCCCCCTCTTCCCGTTCATCCTCAGGACAAATTGCAACCTGTACGGAACAGGAGGTTAAAGGTGCTGATTCTCCAAGGAGGGAGATTGCTAGTAAAGCGGCTGGAATGGCGAACCCGAGCACAAGGAGATGAGAAATGAGGTGCGTGTTAGAAACCTTTCCCGATCACACGGTGTACCATCTTCTGGGATTCTCATGCATGTTTTCGATGTAGGAAGATGCCCTTGAACCTGGAGATTTGGGACCCATGGGATGGGTACCACGCAGTATTACTCTAAAGGGTCTGCGTTTGCTCACCCAACCTCACCAAACCTCTCAGCCCCAAGAGTGTCCACCCTTATGCCTCAATCAGCTGTGGGTCTAGATATGGTCAATCCAGGTGGCATCACAGCCCTTGAACGAATTTTGTGAGAATTTCTCTCTCTTTCACTGTCTTTGTTTCACGGGTTTTTAAAAGTAATTGATTTTTATAAAGGGGTTTAGCTGTTTTTTACTGCTGTGTTTATGCCGCTTTACACCCACTTGACTCACATACAGAGAGATATCAATACATAGGTTTTAAGATTCTTACTAGTCAGATATATTCTTGGGCGGTGAATAGGGGGTTTTGAGTCCAGATCACTGAGCAAGGAGTAGGTCTTGTCTATTACATATTGGGTTTATGGAACGGTCTCTGAGCTAATTTGAAACCCTTGTTTTATGCATCACCCCACCTCACCTTTCCCGTTAAGCAGCCATAGTGTGTTTTCTAAACGTGTGAGTCTGTTCTGTTTTGTAATTCAGTTCAAGGGTAGCGGTTTTACATTCCCTCTATAAGTGATATCTTATGATAAGTGTCGTTTTCTGTGTGGCTTATTTCTCTTAGAATCGTCGTACCTAAATCCACTCATCATGCTGCTACTAGCCTTATGACGTTGATTTCATGGCTGAGTGATATTCCATTGTACAAAAGGACCACAACTTCTTTATCCATTTTTCTCTTTCGTGGGATATTTAAGGTGTAACGAAGTGGAGGTTCTTGTCAACAGAGCAGCCCTAAACTTTGGGGTGCCTGTGCCTTGATGATTTTTAGTTTTCCCAATTTATACGCCCGTGAGTGGAAGTGCCCTATGCTGTCTAAGCTGAGTGTTTTCGATGTTTCAGGACACACCGTACACTTCTGCAGAGTGGCTGTTGGCAATTTACATCCCGCCCATCAGCGTAGCAAGGCTCCCGTTTCTCCATGGCCTGTCCTGCATTTCTGGTTTTGACACTTTATTCAGCATGGCCCTTTTGACCGATGGGAAGCGAGACTTCTTTGTAGCGCTGATTGGCCTTTCCAGGTTGCATGGTTGGCCAAAAAGGGCGTATGCGTTTTTTCCTGAATATATTCAGGAAAAAACGCATACGCCCTTTTTGGCCAAGGGCATCATTGTTGAGGTTTTGCCGCTTTTCCCGTGCTTTAAAGGCGATTCGAATCTACCTCCTGAAATCTGTTTCCTGCAATTCTGCCTTGCTTTCAAATCCTCTTCGTTGTCTTCCGTCAATATATTTGTGGACGACAGTTATCATTTACAACTCTGCATGTTTGTGAATTGCAGTGCCCCTGAGCTCCATTTTTCAACTCGCTTTCTTGGGAGCTGGCCGCAAAAGCGCAGGATTGCTTCAGGCCCTATTCTGGTCCCGGGCGGGAGGCTGAGCCTGTGGTTAATTCTTCTTCCTGATGGGAAAATAGAGTGACCTGTGCCTGTCCCAACACCTAGAGCTAGTGTCTCATTGGTTCCCCCTCTTCCCGTTCATCCTCAGGACAAATTCCAACCTGTACGGAACAGGAGGTTAAAGGTGCTGATACTCCAAGGAGGGAGATTGCTAGTAAAGCGGCTGGAATGGCGAACCCGAGCACAAGGAGATGAGAAATGAGGTGCGTTTTAGAAACCTTTCCCGATCACACGGTGTACCATCTTCTGGGATTCTCATGCATGTTTACGATGTAGGAAGATGCCCTTGAACCTGGAGATTTGGGACCCATGGGATGGGTACCACGGAGGATTACTCTAAAGGGTCTGCGTTTGCTCACCCAACCTCACCAAACCTCTCAGCCCCAAGAGTGTCCACCCTTATGCCTCAATCAGCTGTGGGTCTAGATATGGTCAATCCAGGTGGCATCACAGCCCTTGAACGAATTTTGTAAGTATTTCTCTCTCTTTCACTGTCTTTGTTTCATGGGTTTTTAAAAGTAATTGATTTTTATAAAGGGGTTTAGCTGTTTTTTACTGCTGTGTTTATGCCGCTTTACACCCACTTGACTCACATACAGAGAGATATCAATACATAGGTTTTAAGATTCTTACTAGTCAGATATATTCTTGGGCGGTGAATAGGGGGTTTTGAGTCCAGATCACTGAGCAAGGAGTAGGTCTTGTCTATTACATATTGGGTTTATGGAACGGTCTCTGAGCTAATTTGAAACCCTTGTTTTATGCATCACCCCACCTCACCTTTCCCGTTAAGCAGCCATAGTGTGTTTTCTAAACGTGTGACTCTGTTCTGTTTTGTAATTCAGTTCAAGGGTAGCGGTTTTACATTCCCTCTATAAGTGATATCTTATGATAAGTGTCTTTTTCTGTGTGACTTATTTCACTTAGAATCGTCGTACCTAAATCCACTCATCATGCTGCTACTAGCCTTATGACGTTGATTTCATGGCTGAGTGATATTCCATTGTACATAAGGACCACAACTTCTTTATCCATTTTTCTCTTTCCTGGGATATTTAAGGTGTATCGAAGTGGAGGTTCTTGTCAACAGAGCAGCCCTAAACTTTGGGGTGCCTGTGCCTTGATGATTTTTAGTTTTCCCAATTTATACGCCCGTGAGTGGAAGTGCCCTATGCTGTCTAAGCTGAGTGTTTTCGATGTTTCAGGACACACCGTACACTTCTGCAGAGTGGCTGTTGGCAATTTACATCCCGCCCATCAGCGTAGCAAGGCTCCCGTTTCTCCATGGCCTGTCCTGCATTTCTGGTTTTGACACTTTATTCAGCATGGCCCTTTTGACCGATGGGAAGCGAGACTTCTTTGTAGCGCTGATTTGCCTTTCCAGGTTGCTTGGTTGGCCAAAAAGGGCGTATGCGTTTTTTCCTGAATATATTCAGGAAAAAACGCATACGCCCTTTTTGGCCAAGGGCATCATTGTCGAGGTTTTGCCGCTTTTCCCGTGCTTTAAAGGCGATTCGAATCTTCCTCCTGAAATCTGTTTCCTGCAATTCTGCCTTGCTTTCAAATCCTCTTTGTTGTCTTCCGTCAATATATTTGTGGACGAGAGTTATCATTTATAACTCTGCAGGTTTGTGAATTGCAGTGCCCCTGAGCTCCATTTTTCAACTCGCTTTCTTGGGAGCTGGCCGCAAAAGCGCAGGATTGCTTCAGGCCCTATTCTGGTCCCGGGCGGCAGGCTGAGCCTGTGGTTAATTCTTCTTCCTGATGGGAAAATAGAGTGACCTGTGCCTGTCCCAACACCTAGAGCTAGTGTCTCATTGGTTCCCCCTCTTCCCGTTCATCCTCAGGACAAATTGCAACCTGTACGGAACAGGAGGTTAAAGGTGCTGATTCTCCAAGGAGGGAGATTGCTAGTAAAGCGGCTGGAATGGCGAACCCGAGCACAAGGAGATGAGAAATGAGGTGCGTGTTAGAAACCTTTCCCGATCACACGGTGTACCATCTTCTGGGATTCTCATGCATGTTTTCGATGTAGGAAGATGCCCTTGAACCTGGAGATTTGGGACCCATGGGATGGGTACCACGCAGTATTACTCTAAAGGGTCTGCGTTTGCTCACCCAACCTCACCAAACCTCTCAGCCCCAAGAGTGTCCACCCTTATGCCTCAATCAGCTGTGGGTCTAGATATGGTCAATCCAGGTGGCATCACAGCCCTTGAACGAATTTTGTAAGAATTTCTCTCTCTTTCACTGTCTTTGTTTCACGGGTTTTTAAAAGTAATGGATTTTTATAAAGGGGTTTAGCTGTTTTTTACTGCTGTGTTTATGCCGCTTTACACCCACTTGACTCACATACAGAGAGATATCAATACATAGGTTTTAAGATTCTTACTAGTCAGATATATTCTTGGGCGGTGAATAGGGGGTTTTGAGTCCAGATCACTGAGCAAGGAGTAGGTCTTGTCTATTACATATTGGGTTTATGGAACGGTCTCTGAGCTAATTTGAAACCCTTGTTTTATGCATCACCCCACCTCACCTTTCCCGTTAAGCAGCCATAGTGTGTTTTCTAAACGTGTGACTCTGTTCTGTTTTGTAATTCAGTTCAAGGGTAGCGGTTTTACATTCCCTCTATAAGTGATATCTTATGATAAGTGTCGTTTTCTGTGTGGCTTATTTCACTTAGAATCGTCGTACCTAAATCCACTCATCATGCTGCTACTAGCCTTATGACGTTGATTTCATGGCTGAGTGATATTCCATTGTACAAAAGGACCACAACTTCTTTATCCATTTTTCTCTTTCCTGGGATATTTAAGGTGTAACGAAGTGGAGGTTCTTGTCAACAGAGCAGCCCTAAACTTTGGGGTGCCTGTGCCTTGCTGATTTTTAGTTTTCCCAATTTATACGCCCGTGAGTGGAAGTGCCCTATGCTCTCTAAGCTGAGTGTTTTCGATGTTTCAGGACACACCGTACATTTCTGCAGAGTGGCTGTTGGCAATTTACATCCCGCCCATCAGCGTAGCAAGGCTCCCGTTTCTCCATGGCCTGTCCTGCATTTCTGGTTTTGACACTTTATTCAGCATGGCCCTTTTGACCGATGGGAAGCGAGACTTCTTTGTAGCGCTGATTTGCCTTTCCAGGTTGCTTGGTTGGCCAAAAAGGGCGTATGCGTTTTTTCCTGAATATATTCAGGAAAAAACGCATACGCCCTTTTTGGCCAAGGGCATCATTGTCGAGGTTTTGCCGCTTTTCCCGTGCTTTAAAGGCGATTCGAATCTACCTTCTGAAATCTGTTTCCTGCAATTCTGCCTTGCTTTCAAATCCTCTTCGTTGTCTTCCGTCAATATATTTGTGGACGAGAGTTATCATTTATAACTCTGCAGGTTTGTGAATTGCAGTGCCCCTGAGCTCCATTTTTCAACTCGCTTTCTTGGGAGCTGGCCGCAAAAGCGCAGGATTGCTTCAGGCCCTATTCTGGTCCCGGGCGGGAGGCTGAGCCTGTGGTTAATTCTTCTTCCTGATGGGAAAATAGAGTGACCTGTGCCTGTCCCAACACCTAGAGCTAGTGTCTCATTGGTTCCCCCTCTTCCCGTTCATCCTCAGGACAAATTCCAACCTGTACGGAACAGGAGGTTAAAGGTGCTGATACTCCAAGGAGGGAGATTGCTAGTAAAGCGGCTGGAATGGCGAACCCGAGCACAAGGAGATGAGAAATGAGGTGCGTTTTAGAAACCTTTCCCGATCACACGGTGTACCATCTTCTGGGATTCTCATGCATGTTTACGATGTAGGAAGATGCCCTTGAACCTGGAGATTTGGGACCCATGGGATGGGTACCACGGAGGATTACTCTAAAGGGTCTGCGTTTGCTCACCCAACCTCACCAAACCTCTCAGCCCCAAGAGTGTCCACCCTTATGCCTCAATCAGCTGTGGGTCTAGATATGGTCAATCCAGGTGGCATCACAGCCCTTGAACGAATTTTGTAAGTATTTCTCTCTCTTTCACTGTCTTTGTTTCATGGGTTTTTAAAAGTAATTGATTTTTATAAAGGGGTTTAGCTGTTTTTTACTGCTGTGTTTATGCCGCTTTACACCCACTTGACTCACATACAGAGAGATATCAATACATAGGTTTTAAGATTCTTACTAGTCAGATATATTCTTGGGCGGTGAATAGGGGGTTTTGAGTCCAGATCACTGAGCAAGGAGTAGGTCTTGTCTATTACATATTGGGTTTATGGAACGGTCTCTGAGCTAATTTGAAACCCTTGTTTTATGCATCACCCCACCTCACCTTTCCCGTTAAGCAGCCATAGTGTGTTTTCTAAACGTGTGACTCTGTTCTGTTTTGTAATTCAGTTCAAGGGTAGCGGTTTTACATTCCCTCTATAAGTGATATCTTATGATAAGTGTCTTTTTCTGTGTGACTTATTTCACTTAGAATCGTCGTACCTAAATCCACTCATCATGCTGCTACTAGCCTTATGACGTTGATTTCATGGCTGAGTGATATTCCATTGTACATAAGGACCACAACTTCTTTATCCATTTTTCTCTTTCCTGGGATATTTAAGGTGTATCGAAGTGGAGGTTCTTGTCAACAGAGCAGCCCTAAACTTTGGGGTGCCTGTGCCTTGATGATTTTTAGTTTTCCCAATTTATACGCCCGTGAGTGGAAGTGCCCTATGCTGTCTAAGCTGAGTTTTTTCGATGTTTCAGGACACACCGTACACTTCTGCAGAGTGGCTGTTGGCAATTTACATCCCGCCCATCAGCGTAGCAAGGCTCCCGTTTCTCCATGGCCTGTCCTGCATTTCTGGTTTTGACACTTTATTCAGCATGGCCCTTTTGACCGATGGGAAGCGAGACTTCTTTGTAGCGCTGATTTGCCTTTCCAGGTTGCTTGGTTGGCCAAAAAGGGCGTATGCGTTTTTTCCTGAATATATTCAGGAAAAAACGCATACGCCCTTTTTGGCCAAGGGCATCATTGTCGAGGTTTTGCCGCTTTTCCCGTGCTTTAAAGGCGATTCGAATCTTCCTCCTGAAATCTGTTTCCTGCAATTCTGCCTTGCTTTCAAATCCTCTTTGTTGTCTTCCGTCAATATATTTGTGGACGAGAGTTATCATTTATAACTCTGCAGGTTTGTGAATTGCAGTGCCCCTGAGCTCCATTTTTCAACTCGCTTTCTTGGGAGCTGGCCGCAAAAGCGCAGGATTGCTTCAGGCCCTATTCTGGTCCCGGGCGGCAGGCTGAGCCTGTGGTTAATTCTTCTTCCTGATGGGAAAATAGAGTGACCTGTGCCTGTCCCAACACCTAGAGCTAGTGTCTCATTGGTTCCCCCTCTTCCCGTTCATCCTCAGGACAAATTGCAACCTGTACGGAACAGGAGGTTAAAGGTGCTGATTCTCCAAGGAGGGAGATTGCTAGTAAAGCGGCTGGAATGGCGAACCCGAGCACAAGGAGATGAGAAATGAGGTGCGTGTTAGAAACCTTTCCCGATCACACGGTGTACCATCTTCTGGGATTCTCATGCATGTTTTCGATGTAGGAAGATGCCCTTGAACCTGGAGATTTGGGACCCATGGGATGGGTACCACGCAGTATTACTCTAAAGGGTCTGCGTTTGCTCACCCAACCTCACCAAACCTCTCAGCCCCAAGAGTGTCCACCCTTATGCCTCAATCAGCTGTGGGTCTAGATATGGTCAATCCAGGTGGCATCACAGCCCTTGAACGAATTTTGTAAGAATTTCTCTCTCTTTCACTGTCTTTGTTTCACGGGTTTTTAAAAGTAATGGATTTTTATAAAGGGGTTTAGCTGTTTTTTACTGCTGTGTTTATGCCGCTTTACACCCACTTGACTCACATACAGAGAGATATCAATACATAGGTTTTAAGATTCTTACTAGTCAGATATATTCTTGGGCGGTGAATAGGGGGTTTTGAGTCCAGATCACTGAGCAAGGAGTAGGTCTTGTCTATTACATATTGGGTTTATGGAACGGTCTCTGAGCTAATTTGAAACCCTTGTTTTATGCATCACCCCACCTCACCTTTCCCGTTAAGCAGCCATAGTGTGTTTTCTAAACGTGTGACTCTGTTCTGTTTTGTAATTCAGTTCAAGGGTAGCGGTTTTACATTCCCTCTATAAGTGATATCTTATGATAAGTGTCGTTTTCTGTGTGGCTTATTTCACTTAGAATCGTCGTACCTAAATCCACTCATCATGCTGCTACTAGCCTTATGACGTTGATTTCATGGCTGAGTGATATTCCATTGTACAAAAGGACCACAACTTCTTTATCCATTTTTCTCTTTCCTGGGATATTTAAGGTGTAACGAAGTGGAGGTTCTTGTCAACAGAGCAGCCCTAAACTTTGGGGTGCCTGTGCCTTGCTGATTTTTAGTTTTCCCAATTTATACGCCCGTGAGTGGAAGTGCCCTATGCTGTCTAAGCTGAGTGTTTTCGATGTTTCAGGACACACCGTACACTTCTGCAGAGTGGCTGTTGGCAATTTACATCCCGCCCATCAGCGTAGCAAGGCTCCCGTTTCTCCATGGCCTGTCCTGCATTTCTGGTTTTGACACTTTATTCAGCATGGCCCTTTTGACCGATGGGAAGCGAGACTTCTTTGTAGCGCTGATTTGCCTTTCCAGGTTGCTTGGTTGGCCAAAAAGGGCGTATGCGTTTTTTCCTGAATATATTCAGGAAAAAACGCATACGCCCTTTTTGGCCAAGGGCATCATTGTCAAGGTTTTGCCGCTTTTCCCGTGCTTTAAAGGCGATTCGAATCTTCCTCCTGAAATCTGTTTCCTGCAATTCTGCCTTGCTTTCAAATCCTCTTTGTTGTCTTCCGTCAATATATTTGTGGACGAGAGTTATCATTTATAACTCTGCAGGTTTGTGAATTGCAGTGCCCCTGAGCTCCATTTTTCAACTCGCTTTCTTGGGAGCTGGCCGCAAAAGCGCAGGATTGCTTCAGGCCCTATTCTGGTCCCGGGCGGCAGGCTGAGCCTGTGGTTAATTCTTCTTCCTGATGGGAAAATAGAGTGACCTGTGCCTGTCCCAACACCTAGAGCTAGTGTCTCATTGGTTCCCCCTCTTCCCGTTCATCCTCAGGACAAATTGCAACCTGTACGGAACAGGAGGTTAAAGGTGCTGATTCTCCAAGGAGGGAGATTGCTAGTAAAGCGGCTGGAATGGCGAACCCGAGCACAAGGAGATGAGAAATGAGGTGCGTGTTAGAAACCTTTCCCGATCACACGGTGTACCATCTTCTGGGATTCTCATGCATGTTTTCGATGTAGGAAGATGCCCTTGAACCTGGAGATTTGGGACCCATGGGATGGGTACCACGCAGTATTACTCTAAAGGGTCTGCGTTTGCTCACCCAACCTCACCAAACCTCTCAGCCCCAAGAGTGTCCACCCTTATGCCTCAATCAGCTGTGGGTCTAGATATGGTCAATCCAGGTGGCATCACAGCCCTTGAACGAATTTTGTGAGAATTTCTCTCTCTTGCACTGTCTTTGTTTCACGGGTTTTTAAAAGTAATTGATTTTTATAAAGGGGTTTAGCTGTTTTTTACTGCTGTGTTTATGCCGCTTTACACCCACTTGACTCACATACAGAGAGATATCAATACATAGGTTTTAAGATTCTTACTAGTCAGATATATTCTTGGGCGGTGAATAGGGGGTTTTGAGTCCAGATCACTGAGCAAGGAGTAGGTCTTGTCTATTACATATTGGGTTTATGGAACGGTCTCTGAGCTAATTTGAAACCCTTGTTTTATGCATCACCCCACCTCACCTTTCCCGTTAAGCAGCCATAGTGTGTTTTCTAAACGTGTGACTCTGTTCTGTTTTGTAATTCAGTTCAAGGGTAGCGGTTTTACATTCCCTCTATAAGTGATATCTTATGATAAGTGTCGTTTTCTGTGTGGCTTATTTCACTTAGAATCGTCGTACCTAAATCCACTCATGCTGCTACTAGCCTTATGACGTTGATTTCATGGCTGAGTGATATTCCATTGTACAAAAGGACCACAACTTCTTTATCCATTTTTCTCTTTCCTGGGATATTTAAGGTGTAACGAAGTGGAGGTTCTTGTCAACAGAGCAGCCCTAAACTTTGGGGTGCCTGTGCCTTGCTGATTTTTAGTTTTCCCAATTTATACGCCCGTGAGTGGAAGTGCCCTATGCTGTCTAAGCTGAGTGTTTTCGATGTTTCAGGACACACCGTACACTTCTGCAGAGTGGCTGTTGGCAATTTACATCCCGCCCATCAGCGTAGCAAGGCTCCCGTTTCTCCATGGCCTGTCCTGCATTTCTGGTTTTGACACTTTATTCAGCATGGCCCTTTTGACCGATGGGAAGCGAGACTTCTTTGTAGCGCTGATTTGCCTTTCCAGGTTGCTTGGTTGGCCAAAAAGGGCGTATGCGTTTTTTCCTGAATATATTCAGGAAAAAACGCATACGCCCTTTTTGGCCAAGGGCATCATTGTCAAGGTTTTGCCGCTTTTCCCGTGCTTTAAAGGCGATTCGAATCTTCCTCCTGAAATCTGTTTCCTGCAATTCTGCCTTGCTTTCAAATCCTCTTTGTTGTCTTCCGTCAATATATTTGTGGACGAGAGTTATCATTTATAACTCTGCAGGTTTGTGAATTGCAGTGCCCCTGAGCTCCATTTTTCAACTCGCTTTCTTGGGAGCTGGCCGCAAAAGCGCAGGATTGCTTCAGGCCCTATTCTGGTCCCGGGCGGCAGGCTGAGCCTGTGGTTAATTCTTCTTCCTGATGGGAAAATAGAGTGACCTGTGCCTGTCCCAACACCTAGAGCTAGTGTCTCATTGGTTCCCCCTCTTCCCGTTCATCCTCAGGACAAATTGCAACCTGTACGGAACAGGAGGTTAAAGGTGCTGATTCTCCAAGGAGGGAGATTGCTAGTAAAGCGGCTGGAATGGCGAACCCGAGCACAAGGAGATGAGAAATGAGGTGCGTGTTAGAAACCTTTCCCGATCACACGGTGTACCATCTTCTGGGATTCTCATGCATGTTTTCGATGTAGGAAGATGCCCTTGAACCTGGAGATTTGGGACCCATGGGATGGGTACCACGCAGTATTACTCTAAAGGGTCTGCGTTTGCTCACCCAACCTCACCAAACCTCTCAGCCCCAAGAGTGTCCACCCTTATGCCTCAATCAGCTGTGGGTCTAGATATGGTCAATCCAGGTGGCATCACAGCCCTTGAACGAATTTTGTGAGAATTTCTCTCTCTTGCACTGTCTTTGTTTCACGGGTTTTTAAAAGTAATTGATTTTTATAAAGGGGTTTAGCTGTTTTTTACTGCTGTGTTTATGCCGCTTTACACCCACTTGACTCACATACAGAGAGATATCAATACATAGGTTTTAAGATTCTTACTAGTCAGATATATTCTTGGGCGGTGAATAGGGGGTTTTGAGTCCAGATCACTGAGCAAGGAGTAGGTCTTGTCTATTACATATTGGGTTTATGGAACGGTCTCTGAGCTAATTTGAAACCCTTGTTTTATGCATCACCCCACCTCACCTTTCCCGTTAAGCAGCCATAGTGTGTTTTCTAAACGTGTGACTCTGTTCTGTTTTGTAATTCAGTTCAAGGGTAGCGGTTTTACATTCCCTCTATAAGTGATATCTTATGATAAGTGTCGTTTTCTGTGTGGCTTATTTCTCTTAGAATCGTCGTACCTAAATCCACTCATCATGCTGCTACTAGCCTTATGACGTTGATTTCATGGCTGAGTGATATTCCATTGTACAAAAGGACCACAACTTCTTTATCCATTTTTCTCTTTCCTGGGATATTTAAGGTGTAACGAAGTGGAGGTTCTTGTCAACAGAGCAGCCCTAAACTTTGGGGTGCCTGTGCCTTGCTGATTTTTAGTTTTCCCAATTTATACGCCCGTGAGTGGAAGTGCCCTATGCTCTCTAAGCTGAGTGTTTTCGATGTTTCAGGACACACCGTACACTTCTGCAGAGTGGCTGTTGGCAATTTACATCCCGCCCATCAGCGTAGCAAGGCTCCCGTTTCTCCATGGCCTGTCCTGCATTTCTGGTTTTGACACTTTATTCAGCATGGCCCTTTTGACCGATGGGAAGCGAAACTTCTTTGTAGCGCTGATTTGCCTTTCCAGGTTGCTTGGTTGGCCAAAAAGGGCGTATGCGTTTTTTCCTGAATATATTCAGGAAAAAACGCATACGCCCTTTTTGGCCAAGGGCATCATTGTCGAGGTTTTGCCGCTTTTCCCGTGCTTTAAAGGCGATTCGAATCTTCCTCCTGAAATCTGTTTCCTGCAATTCTGCCTTGCTTTCAAATCCTCTTTGTTGTCTTCCGTCAATATATTTGTGGACGAGAGTTATCATTTATAACTCTGCAGGTTTGTGAATTGCAGTGCCCCTGAGCTCCATTTTTCAACTCGCTTTCTTGGGAGCTGGCCGCAAAAGCGCAGGATTGCTTCAGGCCCTATTCTGGTCCCGGGCGGGAGGCTGAGCCTGTGGTTAATTCTTCTTCCTGATGGGAAAATAGAGTGACCTGTGCCTGTCCCAACACCTAGAGCTAGTGTCTCATTGGTTCCCCCTCTTCCCGTTCATCCTCAGGACAAATTGCAACCTGTACGGAACAGGAGGTTAAAGGTGCTGATTCTCCAAGGAGGGAGATTGCTAGTAAAGCGGCTGGAATGGCGAACCCGAGCACAAGGAGATGAGAAATGAGGTGCGTGTTAGAAACCTTTCCCGATCACACGGTGTACCATCTTCTGGGATTCTCATGCATGTTTTCGATGTAGGAAGATGCCCTTGAACCTGGAGATTTGGGACCCATGGGATGGGTACCACGCAGTATTACTCTAAAGGGTCTGCGTTTGCTCACCCAACCTCACCAAACCTCTCAGCCCCAAGAGTGTCCACCCTTATGCCTCAATCAGCTGTGGGTCTAGATATGGTCAATCCAGGTGGCATCACAGCCCTTGAACGAATTTTGTAAGAATTTCTCTCTCTTTCACTGTCTTTGTTTCACGGGTTTTTAAAAGTAATGGATTTTTATAAAGGGGTTTAGCTGTTTTTTACTGCTGTGTTTATGCCGCTTTACACCCACTTGACTCACATACAGACACATAGCAATACATAGGTTTTAAGATTCTTACTAGTCAGATATATTCTTGGGCGGTGAATAGGGGGTTTTGAGTCCAGATCACTGAGCAAGGAGTAGGTCTTGTCTATTACATATTGGGTTTATGGAGCGGTCTCTGAGCTAATTTGAAATCCTTGTTTTATGCATCACCCCACCTCACCTTTCCCGTTAAGCAGCCATAGTGTGTTTTCTAAACGTGTGACTCTGTTCTGTTTTGTAATTCAGTTCAAGGGTAGCGGTTTTTACATTCCCTCTATAAGTGATATCTTATGATAAGTGTCTTTTTCTGTGTGACTTATTTCACTTAGAATCGTCGTACCTAAATCCACTCATCATGCTGCTACTAGCCTTATGACGTTGATTTCATGGCTGAGTGATATTCCATTGTACAAAAGGACCACAACTTCTTTATCCATTTTTCTCTTTCCTGGGATATTTAAGGTGTATCGAAGTGGAGGTTCTTGTCAACAGAGCAGCCCTAAACTTTGGGGTGCCTGTGCCTTGATGATTTTTAGTTTTCCCAATTTATACGCCCGTGAGTGGAAGTGCCCTATGCTGTCTAAGCTGAGTTTTTTCGATGTTTCAGGACACACCGTACACTTCTGCAGAGTGGCTGTTGGCAATTTACATCCCGCCCATCAGCGTAGCAAGGCTCCCGTTTCTCCATGGCCTGTCCTGCATTTCTGGTTTTGACACTTTATTCAGCATGGCCCTTTTGACCGATGGGAAGCGAGACTTCTTTGTAGCGCTGATTTGCCTTTCCAGGTTGCTTGGTTGCCCAAAAGGGGCGTATGCCTTTTTTCCTGAATATATTCAGGAAAAAACGCATACGCCCTTTTTGGCCAAGGGCATCATTGTCGAGGTTTTGCCGCTTTTCCCGTGCTTTAAAGGCGATTCGAATCTACCTCCTGAAATCTGTTTCCTGCAATTCTGCCTTGCTTTCAAATCCTCTTCGTTGTCTTCCGTCAATATATTTGTGGACGAGAGTTATCATTTATAACTCTGCAGGTTTGTGAATTGCAGTGCCCCTGAGCTCCATTTTTCAACTCGCTTTCTTGGGAGCTGGCCGCAAAAGCGCAGGATTGCTTCAGGCCCTATTCTGGTCCCGGGCGGCAGGCTGAGCCTGTGGTTAATTCTTCTTCCTGATGGGAAAATAGAGTGACCTGTGCCTGTCCCAACACCTAGAGCTAGTGTCTCATTGGTTCCCCCTCTTCCCGTTCATCCTCAGGACAAATTGCAACCTGTACGGAACAGGAGGTTAAAGGTGCTGATTCTCCAAGGAGGGAGATTGCTAGTAAAGCGGCTGGAATGGCGAACCCGAGCACAAGGAGATGAGAAATGAGGTGCGTGTTAGAAACCTTTCCCGATCACACGGTGTACCATCTTCTGGGATTCTCATGCATGTTTTCGATGTAGGAAGATGCCCTTGAACCTGGAGATTTGGGACCCATGGGATGGGTACCACGCAGTATTACTCTAAAGGGTCTGCGTTTGCTCACCCAACCTCACCAAACCTCTCAGCCCCAAGAGTGTCCACCCTTATGCCTCAATCAGCTGTGGGTCTAGATATGGTCAATCCAGGTGGCATCACAGCCCTTGAACGAATTTTGTAAGAATTTCTCTCTCTTTCACTGTCTTTGTTTCACGGGTTTTTAAAAGTAATGGATTTTTATAAAGGGGTTTAGCTGTTTTTTACTGCTGTGTTTATGCCGCTTTACACCCACTTGACTCACATACAGAGAGATATCAATACATAGGTTTTAAGATTCTTACTAGTCAGATATATTCTTGGGCGGTGAATAGGGGGTTTTGAGTCCAGATCACTGAGCAAGGAGTAGGTCTTGTCTATTACATATTGGGTTTATGGAACGGTCTCTGAGCTAATTTGAAACCCTTGTTTTATGCATCACCCCACCTCACCTTTCCCGTTAAGCAGCCATAGTGTGTTTTCTAAACGTGTGACTCTGTTCTGTTTTGTAATTCAGTTCAAGGGTAGCGGTTTTACATTCCCTCTATAAGTGATATCTTATGATAAGTGTCGTTTTCTGTGTGGCTTATTTCACTTAGAATCGTCGTACCTAAATCCACTCATCATGCTGCTACTAGCCTTATGACGTTGATTTCATGGCTGAGTGATATTCCATTGTACAAAAGGACCACAACTTCTTTATCCATTTTTCTCTTTCCTGGGATATTTAAGGTGTAACGAAGTGGAGGTTCTTGTCAACAGAGCAGCCCTAAACTTTGGGGTGCCTGTGCCTTGCTGATTTTTAGTTTTCCCAATTTATACGCCCGTGAGTGGAAGTGCCCTATGCTCTCTAAGCTGAGTGTTTTCGATGTTTCAGGACACACCGTACACTTCTGCAGAGTGGCTGTTGGCAATTTACATCCCGCCCATCAGCGTAGCAAGGCTCCCGTTTCTCCATGGCCTGTCCTGCATTTCTGGTTTTGACACTTTATTCAGCATGGCCCTTTTGACCGATGGGAAGCGAGACTTCTTTGTAGCGCTGATTTGCCTTTCCAGGTTGCTTGGTTGGCCAAAAAGGGCGTATGCGTTTTTTCCTGAATATATTCAGGAAAAAACGCATACGCCCTTTTTGGCCAAGGGCATCATTGTCGAGGTTTTGCCGCTTTTCCCGTGCTTTAAAGGCGATTCGAATCTTCCTCCTGAAATCTGTTTCCTGCAATTCTGCCTTGCTTTCAAATCCTCTTTGTTGTCTTCCGTCAATATATTTGTGGACGAGAGTTATCATTTATAACTCTGCAGGTTTGTGAATTGCAGTGCCCCTGAGCTCCATTTTTCAACTCGCTTTCTTGGGAGCTGGCCGCAAAAGCGCAGGATTGCTTCAGGCCCTATTCTGGTCCCGGGCGGCAGGCTGAGCCTGTGGTTAATTCTTCTTCCTGATGGGAAAATAGAGTGACCTGTGCCTGTCCCAACACCTAGAGCTAGTGTCTCATTGGTTCCCCCTCTTCCCGTTCATCCTCAGGACAAATTGCAACCTGTACGGAACAGGAGGTTAAAGGTGCTGATTCTCCAAGGAGGGAGATTGCTAGTAAAGCGGCTGGAATGGCGAACCCGAGCACAAGGAGATGAGAAATGAGGTGCGTGTTAGAAACCTTTCCCGATCACACGGTGTACCATCTTCTGGGATTCTCATGCATGTTTTCGATGTAGGAAGATGCCCTTGAACCTGGAGATTTGGGACCCATGGGATGGGTACCACGCAGTATTACTCTAAAGGGTCTGCGTTTGCTCACCCAACCTCACCAAACCTCTCAGCCCCAAGAGTGTCCACCCTTATGCCTCAATCAGCTGTGGGTCTAGATATGGTCAATCCAGGTGGCATCACAGCCCTTGAACGAATTTTGTAAGAATTTCTCTCTCTTTCACTGTCTTTGTTTCACGGGTTTTTAAAAGTAATTGATTTTTATAAAGGGGTTTAGCTGTTTTTTACTGCTGTGTTTATGCCGCTTTACACCCACTTGACTCACATACAGAGAGATATCAATACATAGGTTTTAAGATTCTTACTAGTCAGATATATTCTTGGGCGGTGAATAGGGGGTTTTGAGTCCAGATCACTGAGCAAGGAGTAGGTCTTGTCTATTACATATTGGGTTTATGGAACGGTCTCTGAGCTAATTTGAAACCCTTGTTTTATGCATCACCCCACCTCACCTTTCCCGTTAAGCAGCCATAGTGAGTTTTCTAAACGTGTGACTCTGTTCTGTTTTGTAATTCAGTTCAAGGGTAGCGGTTTTACATTCCCTCTATAAGTGATATCTTATGATAAGTGTCGTTTTCTGTGTGGCTTATTTCACTTAGAATCGTCGTACCTAAATCCACTCATCATGCTGCTACTAGCCTTATGACGTTGATTTCATGGCTGAGTGATATTCCATTGTACAAAAGGACCACAACTTCTTTATCCATTTTTCTCTTTCCTGGGATATTTAAGGTGTAACGAAGTGGAGGTTCTTGTCAACAGAGCAGCCCTAAACTTTGGGGTGCCTGTGCCTTGCTGATTTTTAGTTTTCCCAATTTATACGCCCGTGAGAGGAAGTGCCCTATGCTCTCTAAGCTGAGTGTTTTCGATGTTTCAGGACACACCGTACACTTCTGCAGAGTGGCTGTTGGCAATTTACATCCCGCCCATCAGCGTAGCAAGGCTCCCGTTTCTCCATGGCCTGTCCTGCATTTCTGGTTTTGACACTTTATTCAGCATGGCCCTTTTGACCGATGGGAAGCGAGACTTCTTTGTAGCGCTGATTTGCCTTTCCAGGTTGCTTGGTTGGCCAAAAAGGGCGTATGCGTTTTTTCCTGAATATATTCAGGAAAAAACGCATACGCCCTTTTTGGCCAAGGGCATCATTGTCGAGGTTTTGCCGCTTTTCCCGTGCTTTAAAGGCGATTCGAATCTTCCTCCTGAAATCTGTTTCCTGCAATTCTGCCTTGCTTTCAAATCCTCTTTGTTGTCTTCCGTCAATATATTTGTGGACGAGAGTTATCATTTATAACTGCAGGTTTGTGAATTGCAGTGCCCCTGAGCTCCATTTTTCAACTCGCTTTCTTGGGAGCTGGCCGCAAAAGCGCAGGATTGCTTCAGGCCCTATTCTGGTCCCGGGCGGCAGGCTGAGCCTGTGGTTAATTCTTCTTCCTGATGGGAAAATAGAGTGACCTGTGCCTGTCCCAACACCTAGAGCTAGTGTCTCATTGGTTCCCCCTCTTCCCGTTCATCCTCAGGACAAATTGCAACCTGTACGGAACAGGAGGTTAAAGGTGCTGATTCTCCAAGGAGGGAGATTGCTAGTAAAGCGGCTGGAATGGCGAACCCGAGCACAAGGAGATGAGAAATGAGGTGCGTGTTAGAAACCTTTCCCGATCACACGGTGTACCATCTTCTGGGATTCTCATGCATGTTTTTGATGTAGGAAGATGCCCTTGAACCTGGAGATTTGGGACCCATGGGATGGGTACCACGCAGTATTACTCTAAAGGGTCTGCGTTTGCTCACCCAACCTCACCAAACCTCTCAGCCCCAAGAGTGTCCACCCTTATGCCTCAATCAGCTGTGGGTCTAGATATGGTCAATCCAGGTGGCATCACAGCCCTTGAACGAATTTTGTGAGAATTTCTCTCTCTTTCACTGTCTTTGTTTCACGGGTTTTTAAAAGTAATTGATTTTTATAAAGGGGTTTAGCTGTTTTTTACTGCTGTGTTTATGCCGCTTTACACCCACTTGACTCACATACAGAGAGATATCAATACATAGGTTTTAAGATTCTTACTAGTCAGATATATTCTTGGGCGGTGAATAGGGGGTTTTGAGTCCAGATCACTGAGCAAGGAGTAGGTCTTGTCTATTACATATTGGGTTTATGGAACGGTCTCTGAGCTAATTTGAAACCCTTGTTTTATGCATCACCCCACCTCACCTTTCCCGTTAAGCAGCCATAGTGTGTTTTCTAAACGTGTGACTCTGTTCTGTTTTGTAATTCAGTTCAAGGGTAGCGGTTTTACATTCCCTCTATAAGTGATATCTTATGATAAGTGTCGTTTTCTGTGTGGCTTATTTCTCTTAGAATCGTCGTACCTAAATCCACTCATCATGCTGCTACTAGCCTTATGACGTTGATTTCATGGCTGAGTGATATTCCATTGTACAAAAGGACCACAACTTCTTTATCCATTTTTCTCTTTCCTGGGATATTTAAGGTGTAACGAAGTGGAGGTTCTTGTCAACAGAGCAGCCCTAAACTTTGGGGTGCCTGTGCCTTGCTGATTTTTAGTTTTCCCAATTTATACGCCCGTGAGTGGAAGTGCCCTATGCTCTCTAAGCTGAGTGTTTTCGATGTTTCAGGACACACCGTACACTTCTGCAGAGTGGCTGTTGGCAATTTACATCCCGCCCATCAGCGTAGCAAGGCTCCCGTTTCTCCATGGCCTGTCCTGCATTTCTGGTTTTGACACTTTATTCAGCATGGCCCTTTTGACCGATGGGAAGCGAGACTTCTTTGTAGCGCTGATTTGCCTTTCCAGGTTGCTTGGTTGGCCAAAAAGGGCGTATGCGTTTTTTCCTGAATATATTCAGGAAAAAACGCATACGCCCTTTTTGGCCAAGGGCATCATTGTCGAGGTTTTGCCGCTTTTCCCGTGCTTTAAAGGCGATTCGAATCTTCCTCCTGAAATCTGTTTCCTGCAATTCTGCCTTGCTTTCAAATCCTCTTTGTTGTCTTCCGTCAATATATTTGTGGACGAGAGTTATCATTTATAACTCTGCAGGTTTGTGAATTGCAGTGCCCCTGAGCTCCATTTTTCAACTCGCTTTCTTGGGAGCTGGCCGCAAAAGCGCAGGATTGCTTCAGGCCCTATTCTGGTCCCGGGCGGCAGGCTGAGCCTGTGGTTAATTCTTCTTCCTGATGGGAAAATAGAGTGACCTGTGCCTGTCCCAACACCTAGAGCTAGTGTCTCATTGGTTCCCCCTCTTCCCGTTCATCCTCAGGACAAATTGCAACCTGTACGGAACAGGAGGTTAAAGGTGCTGATTCTCCAAGGAGGGAGATTGCTAGTAAAGCGGCTGGAATGGCGAACCCGAGCACAAGGAGATGAGAAATGAGGTGCGTGTTAGAAACCTTTCCCGATCACACGGTGTACCATCTTCTGGGATTCTCATGCATGTTTTCGATGTAGGAAGATGCCCTTGAACCTGGAGATTTGGGACCCATGGGATGGGTACCACGCAGTATTACTCTAAAGGGTCTGCGTTTGCTCACCCAACCTCACCAAACCTCTCAGCCCCAAGAGTGTCCACCCTTATGCCTCAATCAGCTGTGGGTCTAGATATGGTCAATCCAGGTGGCATCACAGCCCTTGAACGAATTTTGTAAGAATTTCTCTCTCTTTCACTGTCTTTGTTTCACGGGTTTTTAAAAGTAATTGATTTTTATAAAGGGGTTTAGCTGTTTTTTACTGCTGTGTTTATGCCGCTTTACACCCACTTGACTCACATACAGAGAGATATCAATACATAGGTTTTAAGATTCTTACTAGTCAGATATATTCTTGGGCGGTGAATAGGGGGTTTTGAGTCCAGATCACTGAGCAAGGAGTAGGTCTTGTCTATTACATATTGGGTTTATGGAACGGTCTCTGAGCTAATTTGAAACCCTTGTTTTATGCATCACCCCACCTCACCTTTCCCGTTAAGCAGCCATAGTGAGTTTTCTAAACGTGTGACTCTGTTCTGTTTTGTAATTCAGTTCAAGGGTAGCGGTTTTACATTCCCTCTATAAGTGATATCTTATGATAAGTGTCGTTTTCTGTGTGGCTTATTTCACTTAGAATCGTCGTACCTAAATCCACTCATCATGCTGCTACTAGCCTTATGACGTTGATTTCATGGCTGAGTGATATTCCATTGTACAAAAGGACCACAACTTCTTTATCCATTTTTCTCTTTCCTGGGATATTTAAGGTGTAACGAAGTGGAGGTTCTTGTCAACAGAGCAGCCCTAAACTTTGGGGTGCCTGTGCCTTGCTG